>NW_026693962.1:55000-157039 GCF_021218885.2 Marmota monax | reverse complement strand
CTCAAATAAGAAATGATCACTAATATTAAATGGCAGGACCATAGCGAAATACGATCATTTCTATAGATACTGGTAGCATACACCCCACATGAAACCTTCTGTCTTTGTTACCTGCAGTGAAACCTCTTGTTTGGATTGCCCTGTTTTGTTAGCATGGCATTTGCAAGGACAATTTATGGATTCTTTCGCCTTTGGAGGCTCTCCCTGAGGAGAAGCCAAACAACTATTAGAGTATCCCTAAAGTATTTGGAGATTAATAAACGACCTGGAAGTTACCCAATAATTGTCAGGGACAATTTGTTTTCAATTGTGACTTTGCTTATTAATTGATCATATGAGCCAGTAATCCAAATTCAGGGTTTTATCCAGAAGTATCTTGTATTAGGATCTCAAAAATATTCTAGCACTCTCATGCTCATTGCAGCATTATTTGAATACCCAAAATGTGGGGAAAAAAAAAAAACTAAACATTTTATATAAGGTATTGAAAACACTCTGTAGTACTAGTTATCATTTTTCTTGGTTATCTATGAATGTCTATATCTACAAACACTGTAAGTTTGTAGAGATTTTAAGTAAATTTTGTAATATACCAGTGACTGTCTTCTTCCGAAGGTTTCTTTCTTCACTTCATTATTTGTCTTGGACTCCTCCATGATAATTAGCTAGAGGTTTTTCCCTTATATTGCCAAATACATAAATTTATTATATATTTGAAATGTTTCCCCAAATAGGTGGCATCATCAGTGAACTCTGCCCTGGGTGTAAGGCCCCTTGTTTTCTGCTCCTGCTGGTTCTCACTGCAGTGGACCTGGCCATGAACCCCAAGACAAAGGCACATGCTCAATTTTATACCATGCTACCAAGCTGATAGTCTGTGCTGCTACCCAGGGCTAGCAGAAACATCATCATGGAAGCAGTTTCATTGTAGCCTGGATTATGAGTTCTAGTCACTAAGTCTCAGATGTACACCTTTGGGTATTGATCAAAGGACTCTTCCTGTCACTTGGATTTATCTTGGTATGTTCCAAACTGGGTTTCAAGTCTAAGGCCTGACTCAATTCCCTTTTCCCCTTTCACAGGGTAAACATCTCTCTCCAAGCTTTATCTCAAAGAGTTAGATAAATATAACCACATGATTTCACTCTTAAATCATAGTGGATTTTCAAAATTAAATTGTTAAAAATCAACTTCACCTATTCACATTAGTCTTTCTTTGATTTATTTTTATTTTAATGTATTTATGTGTTCATTTATTCATTTATTGGTGCCAGGGCTTGTACCCAAGGGCAATAAACCACTGAGCCACATCCCCAGCACATCTTTATTTTTTAAATTAGAGACAGGGACTCACCAATCTCAAAGACTATCTTTGTATTCATAATCCTGCAGCCTCAGCTAATGGGATTATAGGTATATGCCACTGCACCTAACTTGATTTATTTTTATAATAAAATTTATACTTTATAAAATTGAAGCTTTGCACATTCTATTATGTCCCTCATAATCCTGTTCAATCTTATTAGTTACATTTTATTTTCCCCAAATTCCTATAAATTTTGTACTCCCACTAGAACAGTGGGAATGTTTCTTTTACTCCACTTCTCCACCATTATCTGATAGCCTTATATTTTAACACTTTTTCCATTTTATGAGATTATGTTTTATATATTACTTTTTCACATTATTATTGAAGCATATATCATCATATTTCTTTTTGGTTTTTCTATATATATCTTTTGTTCACTTTTCTATGGCTTTTTGACCTTTAATTATTATTTCTATTTTGCATAATTGTATCTGTTTTCTCCAATCTGTGGCATTACTTTTTAATATGTATTTCCATTGTGTAAATATTAGAAGCTTTAATGAATAAATGAGTCAATCTTTTAGAATTTTGTTTTTGTTTAAGGATATTTTCTGTGCTGAATCATACACAATTATATACACATATACTCACACAAATAAACAGTCCATTTGTATGAACAAAATATACTCAGATAATCATTATCAGTGACCAGTTTTAACTTTTGACATTTTAAAAAATGCTATGCAAATAGTAGTAGCTTTTGGGTTTTTTTTAAAAATTATATATCCTAGAGATTAATGCTGTATCTGATGTGTGAAGGGTAAAAATTTGCTCCCAAGATGCAGGCTTTCTAGTCACCTCACAGATTGTTTCTTTTGCTGAGAAGAAATTTTTTAGTTTGAATCGATGCCATTGATTGATTCTTGGTTTTAATTCTTATTAAAGAAGTTAATAAGAATTAAGGAGTCTTATTAAGGAAGTTGGTGACAATCCCACATGATGGAGATTAGGGCCTACTTTTTCTTCTATTAGATAGAGAGTCTGTGGTTTAATTCCTAGGTCCTTGATCCACTTTGAGTTGCGTTTTGTGCATGGTGAGAGATAGGAGTTTAATCTCATTTTGTTGTGTATGGATTTTCAGTTTCCCCAGCACCATTTGTTAAAGAGGCTGTCTTTTCTCCAATGCATGTTTTTGGCATCTTTGTCTAATATAAGATAGTTGTAATTTTGTGGGTTAGTCTCTGTGTCCTCGGTTCTGTACCATTGGTCTACCAGTCTGTTTTGGTGCCAATACCATGCATGCTGTTTTTGCTACTATTGCTCTGAAGTATAGTTTAAGATCTGGTATAGTGATACCACCTGCTTTACTCTTCCTGCTAAGGATTGCTTTAGCTACTCTGGGTCTCTTATTTTTTCAGATGAATTTCATGATTTCCTTTTCTGTTTGTATGAGGAATGCCATTGGGATTTTGATCGGAACTGCATTAAATCTGTATAGTGCTTTTGGAAGTATGTTTAGCATTTTTTTTCTTTACATGACAATATGCATATGCTTTTATTATTCTAGTAACTGTGACTTCGTAATGTAAACAAAATGCAGTAAGTTCTAAATCATAAAACAATGAAGGAAACATGGAGAATTTTAGAGAAGCTCGTGGATGATGTGCAAAACCATGGCATATTACACTCCAAATAGACATAGCAGAGCATGGATCATGGGCTCATTTCTGGTTACACCAACTCAGAACACTGGAAATACAGGAACTACAAACATTGTTTATCATAGAATAAGCATATTCTGCCAAAATAATATTAATTAACAGACTAAGACTTTTTTAAAGAAGAATTATTCCTTGCATTTAATGAGGTAAGGAAGAGTGACTATCCATGGAACCAAAACAGGAAGAAAGGAATTCAGATTGAACAGTAAGGATAATAAATAATGAATAAATCATGGGAGTCTTTGATTGAATTTGAGACATTAGTCTCAACTGGTGCATTCACTTGTATATACACATGTACTGAAAGAGACAAAATGAGAAACTTCACTGAAGCTACAAGCAGCTACAGAGCTGACTACGCTGAGATAATAGACTCCCTTGAGCTCTTATAGGAAGGTCAGGGTTCCCATGAGAAAAAAGAAGGTGCCTAAGATCCCCACAAGGAAAAGTGGCAGGTTAGCACATTCATATGACTCTTTTTTTTAAATCATCAGATTACACTAAGCCATCTGTTACCATAATCAAGATTGAGTTTAACATAAGCCACAAGAATAAAAATACCAAAATGGAATGAGTGTGTTCATATAAGAAGAGAAATACATACACAAACATGGACAGTGGAAAGTTGATTGCAATGCTTGAGAATATAACAAAAATATTGTAAATTCTCTTCCATACACAGTACTCATTCTCCAATAGAACATGGGACTCTGGTACATACACTAATAGACTAAGCACAACCCCAAATCCATTATAATTTATTATAAAATGTAATCATTCATTATGTTCACAATTCATATGTCATGCTTAAGAATGGAAATTCTTTTGCCATTCATTTTGTTTATATGTGCATTCATACCATTTAAAAATTTGGCTAGTACAAAGAAGGCAGATTACTGATTATATATATTGAGTCAATTTTTTGCTTCTAATACAACTTGGAATGAAACAGACTGGGTTGTTGTAAAATCTGATTTAAATGGCTTTTTTAATATACCTTTAGGAAAAAGATATTGCATATTTTTTTCCATGTGCTCAGTAGGGCATACTTTACATCTTTGTTTCTCAAGCTGTAGATCAAGGGATTCAACATGGGGATGACCAGGGTGTAAAATATGGAAGCCATTTTATCAGTGTCAAAAGAGTGACTGGACTTTGGCTGTACATACATATATAACAAAGTCCCATAGAATACTATGAGTGCCATCAGGTGGGATCCACAGGTGGAGAAAGCCTTGCACCTGCCCTCAGCAGACTTCATTCTGAGAATGGTTATGAGGATGAGCAGGTAGGACACGAGGACAATTAGAAGAGAGGAAAGCAAATGAAAAGCTGCTAAGATTAGAATTATCACTTCAATTTCATGTGTGTTTGAACAAAGCAAAGAGATCAAGGGGAGACTATCACAGTAGAAATGACTGATGACATTGTAGTCACAGAAGGGTAAAGTAAAAATCTTTGTGGTGACTAGAAGAGACAAAAAAATCCCATACAAATAGGGGACTGCCACCAAGAACTGACATATGCTCTGTGACATGATGACCATGTAGAGGAGAGGGTTACAGATGGCCACATAGCGGTCATAGGCCATCACAGACTAAATATAAAGTTCAGAAGTAATGAACACACAAAAGAAAGCTAGCTGGGTAGCACATAAATAATAAGAAATTGTATTTTGATCCACTACAAAATTCACCAACATTTTGGGGCCCACAGCTGTAGAATAACCAAGGTCACTGAGAGCCAGGTGTCTCAGGAAAAAGTACATGGGTGTTTGTAGCCTCTGGTCCACCTTGGTGAGGATGATCATGCCCAAGTTGCCCATCAGCGTGCTCATGTAGATGATGAGGAACAGCCCAAACAGTGGAGCCTGCAGCTCAGGGCGTGAAGTGATGCCCTTCAGAATGAACTCATGCATAGCTGTGAGGCTGGGTTTTCCCATCCAGTTTTTTTTTTTTTTTTCTTTTTCTTTTTTGGAAAGTCTATTCTGGAAAGACATAGTAGCTGAATCAATAGATTTTTCAATGCTGTCATTATGGGAACATTTGTTTTTCAAAGCTATTGTAAATAATATACATATATATGTGTGTGTGTGTGTATATATATATATATATATATACATATATATATACACACACACACACACACACACACACATACTTTCAAATGTATAACATTCAAAACTAAACTCTATATATGTCATTACGATGAAAATATATAGAAATAGAGTTACAGGACGGTATTTATCAACCAGGGTAATTTCACTTACCAAAGACATTTTTCAACATCTGTAGGTACTTTAAGTGCCACAGTTGGGAAGTGTGCACTACTAGCATCTAATGGTTCCAGGGCTGTTAAGCTGCTAAACATCCTACTACATCTAATATCCATTCAGATGTAATAACCATAACAATAAAATTGTTCCAAGGCTAATAAACTCAGAGAAAAATAATAAGAAGATATAAGGATATTGATAAAGATATAGACACATAAATAAAAACTAAAAAGAGTTAAACATTCCTTAAACTTTGGGTGTTTGGTAAGTAATTATTGTACTATTAATTTTATTTGTCACTTATATAATTAAAATATCATTTTGATATTTATTAATTACATTTAATAAATGATAATGTGGTATGTCAATGACATAATAAATATTTGTAATTATTAATTAAAAATGAATACAACTCAATACATCAATCCATAATCCTATAAAATCTATATACTTTCAAGTGATAGAGCTGAAATTCTGAGCACTCTAGGTAAGTGTATGGATGGAAAACTACAACAGACCACTTTAGAAATTGTCTTTGTATAATCAGAATAAATGTGTATCCATTTCCATATAGTCTATGTTATATGTTTATTTAGTGGTTATAGAGATTACGTTAGGCAAATAATTTTGAAAACTATTCTCATAAACAGAACCAAACAAACTGAAATAAGTGTGCTATAGTGATACAGGCTCAACAATGTTTATATCAGTGCAATTTACAGTCACCATATTATGGAACCATCCCGGGTGTCAATCAACATATGAATGCATACAGAAATGTGGTATATGTGCACAATGAAGTTCTGTTTAGTTACAAAAATAACGAAATTATGTCACTTGCTGATAAATGAGGAGAACTGGAGAATACCATGTTACATAAAATAAGCCAAACTCAGAACATCAAAGATCAAAATTCTTTTTTTCATCTACAGAATCTAGAGAAAAATAAGGAAATGAAAAAGGTTGGGTGGGGGGATTCCATGAAAATAGAAGGGAGATCAGTGCAGTAGAGGAAGGGGATTGAGGGGGAGGCAGAAGGGATGGGACTAGAGAGGAATTCTGGAATGAAATTGACCAAATTATTCTATGCCCATATATGAAGACACCACAGTGAATTATACCTTTATGCATATCTAAAGCACAAACTTAGAAAAAAATATAATGAAGACCAATAGAGTAGAAGAGGAGAAAGGGGGAAGGAAAAGAGAAGGTAAAGAGAAAATACTGGGGATTGAAAGGAAGTATATTATATTCCTTGAAATATGGTTATATCAAAATGAACTCCACTATTATGTGTAAATATAATGCACTAATAGAAACATAAAATACAAAATAGAAAAGATCACGTATATATGTAGTTTCATTTTTACTTCTTAGTGTGTGTGTGTATATATACACACACACACTATATATATATATATATATATATATATATATATATATATATATATATATATAGAGAGAGAGAGAGAGAGAGAGAGAGAGAGAGAGACAGAGACAGAGACAGAAACCTACCTGAAAGAAGTTTCTTTTACACATTCAGATGAGCACTTTCATGGACTTCATCTCTTTGTAAGGTCTCAAATGATGACTAGGTGAGGAACAGGTCAAGTGTGATGGATTCATGCAATTTACACCAATTCCCGTTCATGCCCCCTCCTCAAATATACTTAAGGAGTAAAACTGGACACACTACTTGCTGTGGTTTATATTTCCTGCCGTTTATCTTTCATAAGTACTTCAACAATATTTTAGTATAAGTTACCTTGATATTAATATACTTAAAATATTAAATTTCCTCATGAGGCATTGTCATTAGAATTGAGATATTCTTATTTCTGTGCAACAAAGCTGATGTAAGTTACATGCAAGACCTACGGGAGCATAAGGAAATATGAGAAAATTAGGAGATATAAGGTCAGTGGCATTGAATATAGAATGAAGATTCATCAAATTTGGGAGGCTAAGTGGATGAAACATTTTAAAAATAAATTTTATAAATTTCTGTTTTATAAAACTTTTACCTGACATAATATCACAGACACAAGACAAAATACAGTGAAGTTGATATATATATATATATATATATATATATATATATATATATATGCAGATTCCTAATTGTGATTTGAAATCTTTTTGGTGCTAAGGGCATAAGTACGCCTTCCAAATATGATATAACAATTAATGCATAAAATTTGTGCTTAAGTAAACAAAATGTCTCAGAATATTTCTAATAGCCTGAGGTTTGAAAAATATAGCATAGAACTAGGTGCATGGCATTTAAGGTAATTATCACTGGTGCAAAATGATCATAAATAGCTTATACATTAAAAATTAGAAATGACACATTTTATAGTGAAACATTTATTGAGTACAGTGTGTAAATGAGCTATGAGAAAAGAGAATCATGAAATTTTATCACATTATACATAAAGCTGATTATATGTAATTGACATTTAACTAATGGACACTTTTGCTTGCATGGCTGTGGCTAACTGATAATCAACCCTGTCCCAAGCACACACCTTTCTTTAATCATAAGTATGTTAAAGAATATCAGAGTACAACATTCAAGAAATACCTAAGTACAATAAGAAACAATGTAAAGCCTGTCTTTTGTTGTTACTGTTTGATATAATTTCTAATAATGAAAAACTACAAATAAAGAAGTGTACACGATCAGTGTCAAAAAGGTAAGGAAATAAATTTCTTTTCTGTTTACTGGATTGGGACTTCAATGGAGATAAAAAAAAAAAAATTGCGCTTTCATAGTTGACCATGTACTGAATACTGGCATTTTAATTTTTAGTGTTGTTGTCTGAGAAAAGTTTTTTTCAGATTCCACTGCAAAATGAACATTTACCACCACCATAAAACTGGAAACATAAAGGTCTCCTATTTTTCATAGAATACCTTTCACATATAATTGTGAATTGTAACCACCTCTTCTTCATCAACAGATGAGGAACAGATGAGATGAGATACATATTTTCATAATTCTTAAAATTTAAATTGATTTTTAAAAGGGTCACTGGAAGGGCTTAGGGTCACTAAATAACCAAATGTTTGGAAGAATATCAGAACAAAACACTGAGTCAGGGCTGGGGATGTGGCTCAAGCGGTAGCGCGCTTGCCTGGCATGCGTGCGGCCCGGGTTGGATCCTCAGCACCACATACAAACAAAGATATTGTGTCTGCCGAAAACTAAAAAATAAAAATAAATAAATAAATAAATAAATAAATAAATAAATAAAAACACTGAGTCACTGAAGTTTCACATTCTATCATTTTAAAAAATCATCATCCTTGAAGGTTTCTCTTCCTCCCATTTTTGGGTGATCTCAGAAATAAAATTTTATGTGTGTGTGAAATTCAATATTTTCTAAAACACACACACAAAGAATGAGTTTCAAATATTCTTACCCTCTCAACTCATTTGAAAATATTTAAAAATTAGCATTCAGAGAACAGAATGGAGGACTTCTTACTGCTCAGACTTCAACAGAGCTGTACAAAGCACAGAATTGAATAAGGTTTGGTCTCTTACATCAGATGGCAAAGCCAGAGCACACTGACCATTTCTGTAGGTATAGGCAGCATACAGCACCATATGACACTTTCTGTGTTTGTTACCTGTAATGAACCTTCTCTCTTGATTCTTCCAGGTGATTCTTAACATTACATTTATGAGGAAAATTTATGGAAGTTTTTTTTTTTTTTTTTCATATTTGAGACTCTCCCTGAGGAGGTGCTAAACAATTAGTGGATTATCCCCAAAGTATTTGAACGCTGAATGAAATTTGGACAATTTATCTGCTAACTGTCAGGGACAATTTATGTTCAACTGTGGCTTTATTTATTTATTAATAGAGTGTAAGAGCAAGTAATCCATCTTCAAGGTCTTGTCAAAAAGCCCTTGTATAAATATCTCAGAGATGTGCTAGTACTATCATTTTCATTACAGTGTAAATAAAACTAGCAAAAATGTGGAATCAACCTAAATATCCATCCAACGATAATGGATATGTAAAATGTGACACCTAGATGTGGTAGAATATGAATTAGATTTTAAAGACAATCTACTTTAAAATGAGATAACATGGATAGACTGGAAGTACATGATGCTAAATCAAATAAACCAGGTACAAAAAGACAAATACCGCATTAAGCTGCTTAATGAGGTATCCAAAATTCTCAAATTGAATCAGAAAGAAGAATAATAGTTACATGTAATAGAAACTGGGGTAAATGAAAAATTTTCAGTCAATACAAAATCTGAATTACTGAAACTAAATACGCTCTAGAGATCTCTTGTAAACATTGCACATGTATTTAAAAGTATTGTATTATACATTTAAATACAAAAGTACTGTATTATGCAGTGGAAATATTTCAAGAAGATAGATCTTCTGCTGAACACTTTGCAATAAGTTACAATAAAAGTTGATTTTGATACCATCATTGAAGTGTTTAAAGCTTAAAACAAAATGTTTTTTCTTATCCAATAAAGGAAGCAAACATAACAAACATACACACGTGGATACTGAAAAGTTTATTGTAATACATGAAACTATAAAAACCACAACAAAAAAATCTCAATTCCTTTTTCAAAAAAAAATGTGTGTGTGTGTGTGTGTGTGTGTGTTTGTATGTGTATAGATAGATAAATAGGTAGATATTTTTTTTTCATTCCCATACAGCATACTATTCTACCTGAACTTTGGATCTGAGGACTTTAAACACACATTACTTTACTATAACATTTACTGATTTATTATGTTTATAATTCATTTCTTCCCATCAAGTAAAGCAACAATTTTTATCATTTTGTTCACTTACATATTTATAATATTTAGAAATCTGACTAATAACAAAAGACCAATCTTTAAATATATAATGAGTGTACTTTTGCTTTCTATACATTCCAAAAGAATCAAATGCAGGTATTTGTTTATGTGTGTATATATATATATATATATATATATATATATATATATATATATATATATTATTTCTATGTGGTGCTGAGGATCGAACCCAGTGCCTAATGTGAACGAGGCAAGTGCTCTACCACTGAGCTACAGCCCCAGCCCCATAATGCAGGTATTTGTATGACTTGTCTGACTTAAATTCTATGCTACTTTTAAGAAAAAATATTCCACATCTTTTTCCATGTCCTCTGTAGGGCATATTTTACATCTTTGTTTCTCAAGCTATAGATGAAGGGATTCAACATGGGGATGACCAGGGTGTAAAATATGGAAGCCAGTTTATCAGTGTCAAAGTAGTGACCTGAATTTGGCTGCAAATAAATGAATATCAAAGTCCCATAGAACACTATGACCACTGTCAGGTGGGATCCACAGGTGGAGAAAGACTTGCGCCTGCCCTCAGCAGACTTCATCCTGAGAATGGTTATGAGGATGAGCAGGTAGGACACAAGAATGATCAAAAGAGAGGAAATCAAATCAAAAGCTGCAAAGACCAGAATTATCACTTCAATTTCATGTGTGTTTGAACAAAGCAAAGATAGCAAGGGGAGACTATCACAGTAAAAATGACTGATGACATTGTAGCCACAGAAGGGTAAAGTAAAAATCTTTAAGGTGATTAGAAGAGATAAAAAAGTACTGTAGAGATAGGGGATTGCCACCAACAAGAGACATACCCTTTGTGACATGATGACTGTGTAGAGGAGAGGATTACAGATGGCCATGTAGCGGTCATAGGCCATTGCTGACAGAATAAAAAGTTCACAATAAATGAAAAAAAGAAAGAAAGCTAGTTGTGTAGCACAAAAATAATAGTTGATCGTATTTTGATCCACCACAAAATTTACCAACATTTTGGGGCCCACAGCTGTAGAATTACCAAGATCTGTAATAGCCAGGTGTCTGAGAAAAAAGTACATGGGTGTTTGGAGCCTGTGGTCCACCTTGGTGAGGATGATCATGCCCAAGTTGCCCACCAGTGTGCTCATGTAGATGATGAGGAACAGCCCAAAGAGTATATTCTGCAGCTCAGGACGTGAGGAGATACCCTTCAGAATGAATTCATGTACCACTGTGAGGTTGTGTTTTTCCATTCAGTTGATTAGAAAGTCTCTTCTGGAAAGACATAGTAGCAAAATGAATAGATTTCAATTATTATTGCAAGGGGAATATACATTATGCAAAGCTAATATACATGAGATATATTTAAACTTTCAAATTTAGAATGCTTAAAAGTAAACATTTCATATTTTATTTTCACAAATAAAATAGGAAAAATCAGAGATAAATGTAAAACAGCTGCTCTTAGGTGATTTGATTACTAAAGAACATTTTACTAGCTTAAAGATATTTTCATTTTCACAATTGAGAGTTGGATGGCTATTTTTATCTAATTTGTAGATGTCAGCTAAGCTGCTAAACAATCTACTATATATTACCTCTAGTCCATTTCAATAATCATTTCATGACATTGTTCCATGGTTGAGAATTCAATGAAAAAATAGGCAGACAATGATACAGGTACACTTATATGGATATATAAAGCATAAATGATGAAAGTATAAACATTTCTAGAACTTTGGATGATAGATGAGTGGTTATCCTACTTTTACATTGTTCCTAAATTTTTGCATTTGTTATTTATATGATGACATGTAGATCTGTATTTATTAATTTAATAAAATCATTTATATTCCAATCATATACTAAATATTTCTAATAATACATTTCAAAAATGCATATATTATCCTACTTTAGTACACAGTCCTACAAATTCTTTGTTTGTACAGGTGTTAGTGATAAAACTATAAAACTTGGTAGATGTATGAGTAGAAAGCTGCTTACATTGGAAATTGTATCTGTATAAAAAAAACAGAAAAAATATGTACATAGACAGATATGGTCTATGTTTTTACATTAACTTAGTGTATATAGTTTACTTTGTGCAAATAATTTAACAACAGCTCTTTACACTCATATATAAAGCTAAAAATGTCTTTGAGGTGCATTGAGAAGGATGAAGGATGACTTACTGATTCAATTTGCCTGTGCTATCTGTACATAGCTCTCAAAGATCGTGTATATATGTATTTATGATTTTACTCTTATTTGTTTAGGTGGTGACAAGTACCTGAAAGAAGAATTTTTACATGAGTATATGAATATTCTTCAGCCCATGAACCTCACTTTATCAGGGCTAACATGATGGACGGGTGAATAACAGGTGGAGAAAGATGAATACATGCAAGCTATTCTAGTCTCTGTCCCATCCTACCCCAACAGCCACACCTGTCTAAAATTGGACAAATGGAGCAATGCAGTATTGGATTACTCATCTTCTAAGTGTCACAAATATTTCAGCAATATTTTAGTGTGAGTTGTTTAGATTTAAATTCATTTAAAATCTTAGCCTTTCCCTGGGGGAATTGTCATTATAATTGAAATATCTTTACTTATAGGTAACAAATATGAATTATGTTATGTGGAATAGCCTAGATAAATATGAAGAAATCAGAGTAAATCAGCAAAAAGAGAGTTCAATGACACTGGTTTTATACAACAAAGACTCATAAAATCCCTATATTATAAGGAGGAATAAGAGGTTGAAATACTTTTATAATAAATATTATAAATTTCCACAGTGTATAAAACTTTTATGGTGGTAGACAATACCATAGAGAAAAATAAAATTCCACAATGATGTCATATTTCTGGATTTGATTTGAAATTCTCTTGTGCATCATGTTCACAAGAAATTCCTCCTAAAGTTAATTAGCCCATCATGCAGAAAAGTATGTGTAAAGAGCCAAGAAACATATCCAAACACCTTTAATAACCAAGAGATTGAATGGTGTAGCATAAAAACAGGTATAGAGCATGGAAGGTTAGATAATATTTATGGGTATAAAATTTGTGGGCAGCAAAGATTTCTAAATAAAAAGAACAATAAATGAAAATGACATACTTTACAGTTTAAGTTGTATTGAAAAGAAACTGTAAATGAATTATGAGGAAATAATATTCTATAATTTCATAACATTAAATATAAAGCTGATCACATATAATTTACATATAAGAAATATAAAATATTGCTGAATCTGCAGTGGTTAACTTAATTCCACCCTGCTTCACAGATACACCTTCTTACATTAGATGAATCTTGAAATATGGTAGACCACAACACTAGAGAAATACCTTTAATAAATCCAACAATTAACAATATAAGGCTTTTTAAAAAAAAATGCTTTGGCTCAGTTTGTAATTAAGATAAATTTAAAAAATAAAGTGGTAAGTATCAAATTTCCCACAAGGTTAAGATTTTTTAAAAAATAGTTTCTTCTTACCACCTTTGAATTTGAATGGAGATAATCAAGCAACTTTTCACCATTATCTGACTTCTCTGAATACTGATATTTCGTTATTTAACACTTCTCTGAGAAAAATTTACTCATATTCCACTGCAAAAATGAAGAACATTTCTCATCACTGTAAAATGGGAACTCAAAAGACTCTGGATTTGCATATAATGCATTTCATTTCTCAATGTCTCAATATGAAGCAGAAAACCCCCTTTCTTCATCAAACTATTTTGAAAGGTTTACAAATAAAATTTAATGTCACTAAATAAGTATTTGGAAGTACATCAAAGTGAAAGACTGGATCACTGCAAATTCTATAATTAGAAAAAATCTGCATCATTTTTTACTTTGTTGCCACTATTGGCTTCCATTAGACATAAAATCATATATGTATACTGAATCAAATATTTTATAAGCACACAGAAATTACATGTTTCCAAGATGGTTTCTCTCAACCTATTTGAATATACACAAAAATTAGCATGAAGGAAAAAAAAAGTGATTCCCATTTTTGCTAAGGCCTTATGGAATAGTAGAAAGCACAGAAACTAATTTTGGAAATGGTCACTTACATTAAATGGCAAAATCAGGGCAAAATGTGAGCATTTCTGTAAGTATTGTACCATACAGTATGACATAACACCTTCTGTCTTTATTAGGTTTATGATAGTCTCTCTTACTTCTCCTATTTGCTTTTTAACATGGCATTTGTGAGGACAATTTATGCATTTTTATCACCTTTGGGACTCTCCCAAAGGAGATGACAAGCAACTAGTTTAACCCTAGAGCATTTAAGAACTTAATGAAAGGCCTAGAAGTTATCCACTAATTGTCAGGGACAATTTGTGTTCAACCATGACTTACATATTTATTGCAATTCGTAATATGAGCCAACAATCCAAATTCCATTTTTTTTCTTTCCCTCCCAAAAATGGTGCTAGTGTTTCGAGGAAATGTTAGTACTCTCATGTGTATTACAAGGAAATTTGAAATAGCCAAGTTGTAGAAAAAATGTAAACATCCACTTAGGAATGAGTGAATATATAAAGTGTGACAAATAGACATGATGGAATATTAATTATATTTGAAAGATAATACACCTCAACATGTGAACTTATAGATAAACCTAAAAAACATGATGCTAAATGAAATTAAACAATTGCAAAAGGACAAATATTACATAACCCCACATGCATATACTAGTGAAAATACTCAAACTTTTATAATCTAAAAGTTGAATGGTCATTGCAAAGGGGCGGAGATTGTGGAGAATGAGGATTTTCAGTAGACAGGCAGTTTCAATTAAGCACACAAAACAAGTTATAGATATCTGCTCTGAAACATTGAGCTTATAGTAAAAAGCAATGTATTGTACATCTGAAAATTTTAAGAATGTAGATTTCATGTTAGGCATAATGAAATAAATGTTTTTTAAAGGAACAAACTTCCTGTACATGCTATTTTAAGTATAAATATTGAAAATAAATTCAAAGCAGATAGATAACAAGGATTACATTTACTATGATTTTTTTGAAACATGCAAAATAAAAAAATAAATAAAAATGGAAAACAAATCACAAGGGGCTAAAGGAAGAGGAGACATGGGAAGAAATTTCTTTACAAGTGCTTTGTATCAATGAAAATGTTTTAGAACTATATTGCATTACATTGTGAACATAGTAATTACCACTAAACCATACCCTTGCAATTTAAATACTTTAATTTACAGCATATGAATCTTGCCTTTATAATTATTTTAAATAAACTTAGGTATAATATATTCAGTTGTTTTATGTGTGTACTTTTTGTAGAAATGCCTAATTTTATATTTTGCCTATATATTGTGTGCATTCTTGAAAATAGTTTCTATTACATGAAATAAAAATTGTCTATTTCATTTGTTTATTATAGTTTTGGTGTATGGAGATTTTACTTTTGGTGTGCTCACAGAAGGTTCTATCATGAATTTACCCAATTTTTGAAAGATTATAATAAGCAAAGAGGGTTCTACTAATCTTAAGGGTTCTGTATATAATAAAAATAAAACTATGTATTTTGCTAAACTAATCATTGTTTTCATAATTCTTATATATTAATAAGATTTAACCTGCAATTTTATATTTTTTTCTAAAATATTTTCAGTTTTTAATGGACCTTTATTTTATTTTACTTATATCCAATGCTGAGAATTGAACTGGGTGCCTCAAACATGCTATGCAAGCACTCTACCACTGAGTAACAACCCCATTCACTACAATTTTTTATTAGTCATTCTTTATTTTGCCCATAAAAATCATATTTTCTCATATTGGAAATATTTTTATGCTCCTTACTCTTTTTGTGAATTCTGATCCTTTTCCTATCCAGTCCTCTCCTATACCAAATATAATCAATATCTACCATTTGTCATTGATCAACTATAAATTCACATACTTACCATTTAAATACATAATTAATTTGAGGGACCTCGGGTCAATTTTTGTTTGGATCTGCACAGATAATGGATATCAATGTCCATGACTTGGTTGTGACATTTGAAGGAAGGGATCACATGATACCTAAGGACAGAAAACCAATGTAATGTTTCCCTTCAGGAATATATTATGGAATGAGATGCTTTTTGTATGTAGTTTTCTTTAGTTTTATTAACACCACTGGGGGGAAAAACCTTATACACTCTATGTACTAGAGATATTGCTGTGCTATAATTAATGGCTAAAGGGAAACACCCAGGGAGATAATGAAATCACAGTATATAATTTAAATTTAATAAATGAAGATGAAGGAAGGGGGAAAACATTACCACTGAAACTGAACACTGAAGGAGACATTTCTGCACTAAAAATGGTGTCCGTGGGGAGCAGGAATAAACATGAGCAGAGTAGATATCCTTTTCTGATTATCTTAACTTTCATTTTTATACTTGGGCCCTCAGTAAGGGTGGCATGTGCAAGAGCCTCACAGGAATTGTATAAGTCAAAAGAAAACATCCAGAAACTGAGCAGGAATGAGTGCATGCCCGTGCCAGGTAGTGTAATAAAAGAGGAAGAAATTAACCTTCATCAGTCAGTTCTTAGATGACACCCAGGATTTTGTGCCCATGTGACTGAACCACAAGCTATGGTTAGACTGCTGCATAGATCTAAGGATGGGATAGATTACTGGGAACAGGAATCAGGTCCTTATGTCTCTGTGAAGAATAGTCTAGGCCCACAGTGCTAACTTTTATTAGAACTTGATAGTATTTTATCAAGAAATTCGGAAATAAATATGTACTTCCTTATAATTGCAATTATGGGAACTTCTCAATTCGATGTGGATGAAAGTCAAAGAAAATCAAATATAGCTTTTTGAAATAAAGATTATATAATTATATACTTTTTGTGTGCATTTCTTTATATATTTTGCAATATCAGCATCTATTTAAATGTAGTGTATATACATGCATTAATAGAATACATTTTTAAAATGCAAATATTTTATATGTAGGGTTGCAGTTCAGTGCAGCTTGCATGCATGAGGCCCTGGGTATGATTCTCAGTACCAAATAAAAATAAATAAATAAAATTAAAGACATTCTGTCCATCAACAACTAAAAAATAAATTTAAAAACATACAGAAAAAGAAAAAATGAGCCAGGTGCACTGGTGCATAATTGTAATCTCAGTGACTTTCATGGCTGAGGCAGGAGGATTGCAAGTCCAAAGCCAGCCTCAGCTATTTAAGGAGAAATTGTCTCAAAATACAAAGAGGTGGGTATGTGATTCAAAGGTTAAGTACCCCCCGGGTTCAATCCCTTATATCAAAAGGGGTAAAAACGAGCAAAGGAAAGTGATGGTTATGACTTTGGCTGTAATTAAAAGTCTCCAAGAGAATAATTATAGTAAACAAAACCAACATTTAAACATATGACATTGACATATGCAACACCACTTTCATTTTTTAATGTTATCTTTAGTGTGAATAATATACTTTACTTATACACTGATATTTTGCAAGTACTTTGTATTTTTTTTTCCTTTGTATCTTAGCCCCTTAAACTGTAGATGATTAATTTCAACATGGGAATCACAAACATTTAAAATCTGAACACTATCTTGTCAAGCTCCAAAGCATAACTGGAACATGATCTCTAATGAAGAAAAGGGTACTACATAAAGCAAACATTCTAGTTAGTTAAGAGCCATATGTAGAAAGACTTTTGCTTTCCCATATAACAGTGTATCCTCAGAATATCAGACAGAATTAAATCACAGGATATCAGGATGATTATTATAGTAGCCATCTCAATGGACCCAGCAAAGTACCATGTTGAAGCTGGTTTGTTTGAGTAGCAAAATAAGAATTTTGGAGAAGAAGAGAGTTATCAGAAAAATATCTAATTTCATTAGATGGGCAAAAGAATATTCTAAAATTGCCCACTGTGTATATAGTAGAATGCAGATTTCCACCAATATAGGATACTAAGATGAGTTGGCTCATAGACTCTGGGTGACATTCTCACTAAATGAAGAAGTCAACTGTAGATGGGTACAGAGCAATCAGAAGTCCATGATGCCAACAGAAATCATTTGGTGGTTCCAAACTGACAGGAAGAAATTACTGAGTTGCACATCCACAGAATGAAAGTACTTTTCCTTGTGATACACAGTCTACTAACATACTGAAATGATAACTGAGGAACAGCAGCCATCTACTCAAGACTACAGACTCAGAATACATTACATTGGATTGTGGTGGCAGGAATCAACAGTGATGGATAAAATAAGTCCTCTATTTATGAGTATAGTCCAAAGATAAATTTCTAGAAACAGAAAGCAAAAGATGATATATAGATTAATTATTTGTGAATCTATTCAATAATAATACAGTAACATCATTGACATTCTCCATGATGAAATTTTGTGGAAGAAAAGAGAAGATAACCACAAATTAGAATTCCTACAACTATGAAAGTTTGAATAATACTATGACTCTAAAGAACATGAAGTACACATACATCTACAAATATGCATATATTTGCAAATGTGGGTGTCTGTGAGTGTTTGTATTTATTCCAATGTGCAATTTCAATGCAGTGGATCAGAAGACATTAACGTGACAGGGTTTCCAGTGTTAGTGCCACTCTAGAAGCAAGTATATGTGAGGGGTGTTTACACAGTGCTTGAACTCCTGCCAAGAAACTATGGGATCAACTACTTTATGTGCAATGAGTTCTATTGTTTCATTTCATACCAAATCACAGTATAATCTAAAGTGGGTGACTAAGAACAAATCCTTCTGACATTCAAACACACGAGACATTTTATCAGGGGACACAACAGTAGAACAGAATCAGAATTCTGGATCTGTCATCAATAGAATTATTTGCTGTAATCCACTCACCTGTATAATGAGAATTTTAGTATTTATTTTACATTATTGAAGTAAATATTGAAGAACAAATTATGCTAAAAATTGAATGTTTTAAATAATTTTAATTGCAGAATATGCTGAACTTGCTTGGTTCTATACAGTAGACTATAAGGAATAAACTCAGTGAAATGTCTTTTTGGGTTTTGATTACTTCCTTTGCCAATGCTATGTATAGCCAAATTGTTTTTTGGAGACTAAAAACTCTATGAATTGTGTGATTTTTTGAAAATATATATGTGTGAATATATGCAAATTACCAGAATTCCGTTTTCCACATTGCAATGAGCTTACTTTTGCTTTCTGCAAATGAGATGTTTCAGCAAAATATCTCTTGAGCAGGCATTAATATTAAATGCTGATAGAAAAGTTTAATGGATATGAGTAAGAATATGAATGCACATTCAAGGGATTCAGAGTTATCAAAAGAAAATAAGATTTTTAAAAACTGCATGATGTGGGATCAATGCATAAAATTAACAAAAATCTATATGAATAGAAGATAGAAATATCCAAATGTCTTGGACTTTGCAAGAAAACCATACATTTGCAGAGAGAGAGAGAGAGAGAGAGAGAGAGAGAGAGAGAGAGAGAGAGAATAATATCCACTTATTCAGCACTTGCTGTAAAAATGGACAGTTAGGAGCATTATGTTATTTCATATATATAACAACTTAAATAACTAATAATTGCTTGTCACAATTCAATCTCACATTTCAGAGTGCATGCTTTACTGCCTCCTATTACACCTTGGCTTTATTACACAACTAGACACTACCCATACCCCGAAGTTTATTGTTCTTTTATTTGGTTCATTATAGTTATAACTAAAAATGGAATGCATTATGATATATTCACAAAAGCATATAGCATAAGTTGGTCAATTTCATTCTGCTCTTTTTCTCCTTATCTATCCCTCTTCCCTACCAATTTTACATCAGCACATTTCACAACAGCCAAGTTAGGGAACCTGTTTGGTATCCCTCAATGATGTGGTATATATACACAAGGAGTTTGTTTCAGCCATAACAAATAGTAAAATTATGCCATTTGCTGGTAAATGGATGGAACTACAGATCGTCATACTAAATGAAATAAGCCTGACTCAGAAACGCATTTGTGGAAGCTAGAAAGAAAAACAGGGGTTGGTAGGAAAGTGGGACGGGTATTATGAAAATGAAAATGCAAAGAGCTTTGTTTGTTTTGAAAATTGCCTTTGATGATATGATTCCTTCATTATTGCTAGTGATTTTCAGGGTTGATTTTTTTAAATTTATTTAAATAAAGCCAGTGGAATTTTACAATAATTGCATTGAGTCTGAAGATCACTTGGGTTTCTATGGAGACTTTAAAATACAAGTCTAAATCACAATGGAATGTAATCATGGCAGCCAGGTGGAGCATTAACTGGATTCTTTCTATCTTTGCTTTCCTAGCTCAGCTTTATACTTATTCTTCTTAGTCATTTTCCTTTTGATTAACCTCCTTCGGCCTCAACATTCTCCATGTTTTCTTCTTTTTATTTTAGATTGCAATCATTTTTATTTGCCCATTTTTTTCCTCTTCTCCCTTTTTCAACCCTTATGTATTATACTACCAAGTTTAATAACCAATTACTTAACCTATTCAAGAACAAATGTTCATTGAACTAAAAGAAGATATAATGAATGAGCTACAGTAAGTGAAAGACCACTTCACTAAAGAGAGATTCTGAAAAAGGATCAAATCTTGGAAATGAAAGCATCAATAAATCAAATTAAAAATTTTAGTTGAAAGGATCATCAATAGATTAGATCACAAAGAAGACAGATTCTCAGGCCTGGAAAACAAAGTATACAATCTCAGAAATAAGGTCTAAAACAAGGGAAAGGTGTTAAGAGACCATTACCAGCATATTCAAGAAATCTAGGATAATGTTAAGAGGACAAATATAAGAATCTTTGGCATAGAAGAAGGCACCAAAATAGGAATAAAAAATGCACAAACTTTTCAATGAAAAGATATCAGAAAAATTTCCAAACCTTGGAAATTCAAGTACAATAGTTGTTTAGAACCCCAAATATGCAAAAACAAAAAAGATCCTTTCAAAGTCACATTATAATCAAAATGCCTAATTAACAGAATGTATATTTGTTCTCAAACATACAATTTATAAGGCTATAAGAGAAAATTAGTAGGTCACATTTAGAGATTAGGCAATTAGATTTTCTAATAATTTGTTATTCTGAACCCTAAAAGCCATGACAGCTCAGAATAATAGATACTAAGCCCTGAAATATAATGAGTGCTAACCAAGATTTTTATATCAAGCAAAACCATTCTTCAGAACTGAAGATGAAACAAAAACTTTCCAGGATAAGCAGAAACCAAAACAATTTTTAAAAAAAGAAATAATGAATTATTTTACACAGAAGAAATGAAAACAAAATATCAGAGTCAGCATAAGTTAAATATCATTAGAAATATACTCAATTAAGGGAGAATTAAATCCAAATTAAGCATTAGAAAAAAATAAAAATGACAGGAAAGAGAAATCATCTATTGAAACACTGAATTTAATGGTGTAAACTCTCCAATAAAAAGACAAAGATTGACAGAATTTATTTAAAAAGAACTATGTTCTGTTAATAAGAGATTTAAATTACTGGGAAAGATATCCACATGGTAAAGGTGAAAGGAAAAAGATATCCTATGTAAATAGAGTTTTAAAGACAAAATTAATCAGAGGAGACAGAAATCACATCAAACTGGTTAAGGGAACTATCCAATAACAAGATTTAATGATTATAAATATTTATGCCCCAAATATCAATGCACCTATATACATTAAACAAACCTTTGTCAATATAAAGAATCAAATCAATCCCAATATGATAAAACTGGTGATTTAAACACATATTTCTTACTACTAGGTAGGTCATCTGGACATCAACTAAATATTCTTCACAACTAAAAAATATTATCAATCATATACACTTAACAGACATCTGTAGAATATTCCATTCATAAACAATTGAATTTATGTTCTTCTCAGTTGCATACGAAAACTTCTCTAATATAGACCCTGTGTTAGAACACAATATATCTTAGCAAATACAAAAAAGGATAGATAATCCTTGCATCCTATCAGATTGTAATGAAATAAAATTAGAAATCAATAGCTAGATGAAAAATAGAAACCATTTTAATATCTAGAAATTAAATGATACTCTTTTGAATGATGAATGATTAGTATAAGAAATTAGGGAAGAAGTCAAAATAATTCATAAGTAACAGATGAAGGTAGACATACAGCATATCAAAATCTCTGGAATGGTATGAACACAGCTCAAAGAGGAATGTTTATAACATTGATTGCCTAGTAATTTAAAAAAGAAAACATAAAAATCACAAATAAATATGTCAGTGGTATATACCTTAAGGCCCTAGAAGAGAAAGAGCTTACTAAATCCCCAAACTTGGTTGTTCTATATTTACATCTTGCAAGCAGACTACGTAAATATTGTAACTTTAATTTTCTATTAAAAATTTATTTGAAAATTTTCTATTCTGTTGCTTTGACTCTCATGGATTTGGTGCTTTTTCAAATAAACAGTAGAAAACACTTGTTAATTTTCACAAAAATATTTTTGAATAAGGAAGCATTAAATCTATCAATAAATTTAAGATTGAATTTTATACATAGTTCAACATTCAGTTGATAGTGTTGATATTTATTAAATAATTCTGCATTCTGTCATAAGTTATTTTTATATCATTTTGTTATATGCATACTTATAGGATTTTGATAAAGTTCATATGTTAAATTCTCAGGAAGAGGAAACTGGATTTCAGGGAATATCTGCATCAACTCAATAGCACATAGATAATTAGAATCAGAGCTGGCCGTAGGTCCTATCATCAGTTGGCTTTTCCACTGAGGGATCATTTGTTTAAACAAGGGCCCAAGTTACTTCATGTCATCATTTCCATTATGTTATTCATTGTTATAGTTCTATTCGCCTGCTTATTTTGGAAGAAAAAAATTAGCTTGTTGCTTTTCTATCCCAGAAAAGAATCAGTGTTTTTTCTCCTTGGGGCATACCTGTGGACATTAAAAGGCTCAAGCAGTTAGTACTAGAGTCCAAATGTACAGTGTTCATACTAATCTATACCTGAGAGAGGGGTTCATTTCACTGGTAAGCTAAAAGACATTTCATCCTTAGAAAATATTTTAGAAGCTATCATCTTGAATCTGAAACTAATGTATAAACTTGAAGAGTTAAATCCGAGAGAAGGGGGATTCTAGTTAATTCAAAGTTGTATTAGAAATTGAAGAGTAAGCCTTCCAGTGAATTTAACAGAGAAAAATAGGAAGGACTCTCTCCATATTTCAATCAATAGGACTGTAAATTAGAAATTTACTTTCATGATTAAAGATAACAGAAGAGATGCAGTAGAATAATAGACCATATTTAAAATATAGGAAAAATAATTAGATGGATAAAAAACTCTCAACCAGCCATTGAGGACATTTCATTTTGGAATTGTTGTTTTCTCCAAATGGAGAGAAACCAATTTAAACTTATTTTATGAGTTAGCCAATTGATTTAGAAGCCATTGAGTGTTTTAAAAAGAATTGTGGTTTATTTAAACTTAATTCCTTTAAAAGAAAAATTTAAATAAGCAAAGGCCCTACCTTTTATTATTTCTAGTGGATGATATCTGCGGAGTTAGGACATGTCACATTGACTATAATAGGGTTATATAGAAATAGTTCAGAATGTGGAGTCAGAGGGATGTGACCTGGAGTCCTGGCTCTACTAAAAACAGTGTGACTAACAACTCTTCCAGACTAGGTGGGCCTTAGTTTTCTTGTCCACATAAGGACACTGGGTTGTTTAGATTTTAAGTTTCTGGGTGGATGGAATAAGATAATGTACACTAAATGTGTAACCCCATGTAAACATGAAATCCAAATATGTGGCTGTTGCTATCGTAACTTTTCATTTCATATTGTAACTTGACATTGTTAGTGATTTTGTTCTTGTGGGGTTCTGATTTATGATTTTTGACAATAAAACTTGAACTGATTTTATTTTCATTTTTCAGTTAGGACATACTTTGTGAAAATGAAAGATCTATACTTGGGTCTTTCTAGCTTCTCTCTATTAAAAAAAACTAGTCATAAATGCCACCATTTTTAATTTTCTAAAATCTTTATTAAGAAGAATGCTGTTTGAAGAGTAGCTTGGATAAAGCAACTAAACCTCATGTTATTTCTCTGCCATTCCTCCATTTAAACTGTGAAGTATATAAATCCTCTAATGGGACATGGTTTGAAATAAAATAAATAATCCACAAACTACATTCTTATTCCACAGATAAGATCAAACCTATCAGATGATCCCAGAACATTATACAGACAAGAGTATAAGGTAAATTAAGTAGACATACTATTATTTTACTGACATGGCTATAAGTAGAAGAGTGACAGTGTCAAATCACAAATGTGTGTATAATTTAGAAGACAAACCTTGCTTCTGGTTTTCAAAGCTTCATTGAAAATTTTGATTATATATCTCTCAATTTATTTTGTCATCTAAATAAAATTTGGAATTCATATCTCACATCTGTGCTTTCTTCACACATAATTAAAACTTCAGGTATTCAAACGAGCTATGTATGAGAATTTTGTCCAAACTTAGTTACACTTTAGAAAGTCACTAGGCTCTAAATCTTTAATTATAGGTCTTTACAGTCCAAATACAATTTCCATCAGAAAGCAAAATCTAAAATTATAATTTGTCTGAAATTTCTGTAATGTATATAAGTTCAAATATAGTTTATGGATTCTTTTAGAATACAATTAGTATATTCTTCCCAATTTGCTCCCATACTTTATTTGTGCTTCTTCCCTATCTAACACCGTTTTAACCCTCATCTCTATTGTAAATAATTTTGTATGATCTATTGATTTTTATGCATGCTTGTGAAAGACAGAGGGTGATAGAGAAGTTTACAGGAGAAAAAAATAATATGAAATTTTAAACAGGAAAAATTTTGTGATATCTAAATCACACATTAATTCATACTTGTACTATTTATTGACTTTTAAAAACTATATTATCATTATGACATTTAAGAAAAACTATGCATCAAGACATTTATGTGTTCTTCTGGATAATAGGAAAGCTGTCTGTATTTAGAAAGAAACAGAATCTAACATAGCCTTATTTCACTATCAAATTTTTTTTCTTTTTATTTATTTATTTTTTAAAAAAAATTTATTGTTGGTTGTTCAAAACATTACATATTTCTTGATTTATCATATTTCACACTTTGATTCAAGTGGGTTATGAACTCCCATTTTTACCCCATATACAGATTGCAGAATTACATCAGTTACACATCCATTGATTTACATATTGCCATACTAGTGTCTGTTGTGTTCTGCTGCCTTTCCTATCCTCTACTATCCCCCTCCCCTCCCCTCCCCTCCCCTCTTCTCTCTCTACCCCCTCTACTGTCATTCATTTCTCCCCCTTGTATTATTTTTCCCTTTCCCCTCACTTCCTCTTGTATGTACTTTTGTATAACCCTGAGGGTCTCCTTCCATTTCCATGCAATTTCCCTTCTCTCGCCCTTTCCCTCCCACCTCTCATCCCTGTTTAATGTTAATCTTCTTCTCCTGCTCTTTGTCCCTACTCTGTTCTTAGTTACTCACCTTATATCAAAGAAGACATTTGGCATTTGTTTTTTAGGGATTGGCTAGCTTCACTTAGCATAATCTGCTCTAATGCCATCCATTTCCCTGCAAATTCTATGATTTTGTCATTTTTTTAATGCAGAGTAATACTCCATTGTGTATAAATGCCACATTTTTTTTTTATCCATTCGTCTATTGAAGGGCATCTAGGTTGGTTCCACAGTCTTGCTATTGTGAATTGTGCTGCTATGAACATCGATGTAGCAGTGTCCCTGTAGCATGCTCTTTTTAGGTCTTTAGGGAACAGACTGAGAAGGGGAATAGCTGGGTCAAATGGTGGCTCCATTCCCAGCTTTCCAAGAAATCTCCATACTGCTTTCCAAATTGGCTGTACCAATTTGCAGTCCCACCAGCAATGTACAAGTGTACCCTTTTCCCCACATCCTCCCCAGCACTTCTTGTGGTTTGACTTCCTAATGGCTACCAATCTTACTGGAGTGAGATGGTATCTTAGGGTGGTTTTGATTTGCATTTCTCTGACTGCTAGAGATGGTGAGCATTTTTTCATGTACTTGTTGATTGACTGTATGTCCTCCTCTGAGAAGTGTCTGTTCAGGTCCTTGGCCCATTTGTTGATTGGGTTATTTGTTATCTTATTGTCTAATTTTTTGAGTTCTTTGTATACTCTGGATATTAGGGCTCTATCTGAAGTGTGAGGAGTAAAGATTTGTTCCCAGGATGTAGGCTCCCTATTTACCTCTCTTATTGTTTCTTTTGCTGAGAAAAAAAAAAATTAGTTTGAGTAAGTCCCATTTGTTGATTCTAGTTATTAACTTTTGTGCTATGGGTGTCCTATTGAGGAATTTGGAGCCCGACCCCATAGCCAACTTTTTCTTCTATCAGACGGCGTGTCTCTGATTTGATATCAAGCTCCTTGATCCATTTTGAATTAACTTTTGTGCATGGCGAGAGAAAGGGATTCAGTTTCATTTTGTTGCATATGGATTTCCTCACTATCAAATTTTTAAAGAACGTGAAGAGCATATGTTTTCCTGTTCTTCTCTATCCCCACATTTACAAAAGTATTTGTTGAATATATTTGCAAAATCTTTCCATTAGAACAGTGATGTTACTTGGAGGATAATATAAACATGGGGCTTCTCTTTCTAAACAGTAGTTTTATTTATTTATTTATTTATTTAGCTTGTGAATGTCTCAATATAATCAAACTATAAACTTGTCAACTCATAAATTATTTGCTCATCATTTGAATTTAGCTTGGACCTAAGTGCATTGTGGTCTCTCATCTTTGTAAAATCTTGTCATCTATATATGCTAAAGAAAAAAACAGATTTCTCATGATAGAACCTTCCTTCCAACTTCTGTAGGTCCAGTATGCAACATATAACATGTTTTTCAGTAACTGAACTGAGGCTCTCAGTATAGAAACAGATCCATCTTTGACTATTTTTGCTGTTGATATTGGAGTTGCTCATGTATTTTCTGATTTATCATTCACTGAATGAGAAAGACTTAGTAATTGGGGAAAATGCTGAGAAATTAAACACTAGCAAATATAGTGATTTTATTATTTCAGGAATTGCTTCTATTCTAGCTAATAAATATTTTTATTGGCTATTGTCAAGTGACATTTATTTCAGAGTTATTTTTTAAACTCCATTAAAAACTATAATATATTATGAATGGGCATGATTTATTTTTGACACAAATATATCTAGAGCTAAATTCAGGGACATTGCAAGTAAAAGGAGAGACAAATTAGGAAACATCTTACAATGTCATTAAATAAAATTTTAAAAAACAGTAATGTTAAAATTAACTATCAAGGTAAAACATGAACAAATTAGTGAACCATATTTTGGGGTGACAGAAAACAAAATAACTTATCACTGTTTTTATTTTAAAAATCAGGGGCATGTATCTCCAGAATTTTATTGACTGTTCCATTTATTGAAATAAGGAAATTATCAGGAAGAGTAAATAGCATGATTTTGGTAAAAATCCAGCATGACAACTTCAAATACAAGTGCATCCCATTTACTAGTCATCTGCAAACTTTCAAAAATAAAATAATGTAGACATCTTTGTTTTTCTCAATTCTATTTGACTCAGTCTTCTGTTGTGTGCTTCATTGCTGCCCTATAACAACTATAAAACTTAAGAAAGAAATTCTCATGTACTTTGTAGTATAGCAAGGACCTATATGCAATTGTGTGTTTACCACAACAACAGTTTGGATTTTAAAAAATGTTTATATTAATTTGTCTTTATGAAATTTAAAATGACATAATATCAGAATGAATGGAAAAAAATTAACACAAAATGAATGGAAGCAAAAGCAAGGAATTTTGGCATAAGAAAATTTTAACATGGTAAATTCAGCCAACACATGGCTTAAAACATTTGTCCTTTTCTTTATACAGCAAAATGTGTCCATTTGGGTCAAACTTTCCTAAAACTGTTTATCACATTGCACTGACTGAGGAAATCATGAAACCAGTCTAAGAAACAAACATGAGTATATAATTGGATGGACTCTATCAATGCAATAAATTGCATATAGAACAAGTAAATAATCATAATTCAGAAGGCTGTCATCAGACATGGATGTACACAAAATTCAGTTGAAGAATATAACAGAAGTCACCATGTTTGTATTGATGGGCTTTACAGATGATTTTAACTTGAAAGTCTTCCTATTTTCATTATTTCTTGGCATCTACCTTTTTACTTTGGTAGGAAATTTGGGATTGGTTGGGTTGGTCATTGAGGATTCCCGACTCCACAACCCCATGTACTACTTTCTGAGTGTCTTATCATTCTTGGATGCCTGCTATTCTACAGTTGTCACCCCAAATATGTTGGTCAATTTTCTCGCAGAAAATAAATCCATTTCCTTTCTGGGGTGTGCCACACAGATGCTTCTCTTTGTTACATTTGGAAGCACAGAATCCTTTCTCTTGGCTGCCATGGCTTATGATCGGTATGTGGCCATCTATAACCCACTTCTGTATTCAGTGAGCATGTCACCCAGGGTCTATGTGCCACTCATCATTGCTTCCTATGTTGGTGGCATTTCACATGCTACTATACACACGGTGGCCACTTTCCGCTTGTCCTTCTGTGGATCCAATGAAATCAGACATGTTTTCTGTGATATCCCCCCTCTCCTTGCTATTTCTTGTTCTGATACTCACACCAACCAGCTTCTCCTCTTCTACTTTGTGGGTTCTATTGAGATGGTCACTATCCTGATTGTCCTGGTCTCCTATGGCTTCATTCTGCTGGCCATTCTGAAGATGCATTCTGCTGAAGGGAGGAGGAAAGTGTTCTCTACCTGTGGCTCCCACCTGACTGGAGTGTCCATTTATCATGGGACCATCCTCTTCATGTATGTGAGACCAAGTTCCAGCTATGCCTTGGATCATGACATGATAGTGTCAGTATTTTACACCATTGTGATTCCCATGCTGAATCCCATTATATACAGCTTGAGAAACAAAGATGTAAAAGAGGCAGTGAAAAGACTATTTGGGAAATATTGTGTTGTAAAAAACCTATGTATGTAATACTCAGTAAACCTAAAATTAATGCTGGGATCATTTTTCTATGGTCAGAAACTAGTAACACAAATGTACTATTTTAGTTAATAATGCAATAGATCCTAGAATATTTCTAATTAAAAAAAAAAGTTTATCTGCTCTCCAATGCAGCATTTGTCAACTGTAAATTCATTTTACAGTTTATTTATTTATATTTAAGGGGATCCAAATTAAATATTTTTCTATAAATATATTTTTGTAATCATTGTGTGTTTGATTTTCACTTACTACAACCTTATTTTTTTCCTCAGAATTTGATATATCCTCACTTTTTTATACTAAATCATTAGCATTAATTGTGATAATACTTCCAATTCTGCAATCCCTGTGAAGGTCATCCCAAATGTTATTTATTTTTTCTTTCTTGTACCTTGGTATGCTAAGATACATCCAAGCTTTTTGACATGCATTCTGCCTTATTTGGCTTACATCATTTATTGTTATTCCTTTATTAAAATTTTTCTCCATTAAAGATATTGCTCCATCACAGACATTGAATACAACTATTTTGCAACTACTTTTAATATAATGAAAATAGATTTTAATATTTATTTAGTGTGTACTTATGAATGTGGAAAAAAAAAGAAAGGTATGACTTAGAAAATAATCTCCCACTATATTGGTAGAGATATTATGGAAAGCAGTATGGACATTCCTCAAAAAAACTAAAAACAGAACTACCATATGATCCAACAATCCTATTGTTGTAAAAACATCTGAAGGAGTTTGAGTCAGCATGCTGAAGACATGTCATTGCTCCCATGTTCATTGTAGCATTATTTATAGTAATTGAGTATGGAACCTAAGTGTCCATTAGGGGATGAGCAGATGAAGGATATGTGACAAAAACACGCCAGAGAACAATATTTAATCTTTAAGAAAACAAAATTCTGTCATTTAGGACAAGTTAGATTAATTTAGAGGACATTACACTTAATGAAATCAGTGAGGCACGGAAAAGCACACACTACATAAACTCACAGTAGTAGATTCCTAGATTGTACAGTTTTGCAAGTTACTCACTGAAAAGTTTCCAATTCCATTAGATGTTTCCAAATAGAATGAATCAAGGTTTTAGGGTGAAGATTTATCATTATATAAAATCATATAACAATTTATGTTTTATTTAATTTTATCTCAAATATTAGCATTATATTGTCCTTTTTACATATTTACATATTTAGTACTTTAAATTGTTTTGGAAATTCAAATTATTGTATGTATTTATTTATTTATATAGACTATAAATGCATGCATGTATGTGTTTTATTCTGTCTCAAAAGTCTGTAGTAAAAATGCAAATAATTGTTCTGAAGAAAAACAATAATAATAATAAAATAATTTTCCTTTCAAGGTATTATGCTTGTTTTTTATGTTGTTAATTATGTACTTATTGATTATTGTACTTATTGAAAGTACCACTAGGTGACTAGTATCTAAAACAAATAAGTATTTCATGAAGATCAGTAATTTAAAGTATTAATAAAAATAAGCTCTATTCGCAGTTAGGTGTAAGTACTAATAATATGAAAGAAAAATAATTAGAAAGAATTTAAAGTTAAAGGTAATAGAAAACAAATCCCTGTAGAGTCCTATGTTTAAGTAAGTTAGTAGTCAATGAATTGTCAGTATATGAATTTACATTTTTAATTATTTGCTCACAATATAGCACTAGTTAGTAGACAGATTTTATTGATTGTTTATTAAACTACTTTTATTTATTTTTTTCATATTGACCTATAGGAAACATGTCAGTTTTGAGTACACATTATCCACTGCAAATAATATGCTATATAAATTGATCAACTCATAATGTATCTCAAGCAGCAGTTTTGATATGTAGACAAATTCTATCAATAGGAGAGATGGCCATTTGGGTTAGAAATGGTGGTGAAAAGAGAAGAAAATCACAATTTTCTGGGAAAGGTAAAGTCAGGATTATCTAGAAGAAATAAGTATCAGAAGAATATATTTCCATAGAAATCTGGAAAAAATAAAGGGAAATTACATAATGAATACTCAAATGAAGTGTCAAGGAAAAATTTTTGGAAGCCATATATATGTATTTTAAATAAAAAAAAATAGAATATACACAGTATTCTTTACTTAAATACTTTTTAATATCTTTAATACTTTAAAATGCATTAAATAACTAAGTCCTTTAATGAATTTTAAATAACAAAATGTATTTAGTTAAAAAAAAATTCAGTGTATAGATAGAAACCCCCTCCAAGTGCACTTGTTTTATTTCTTTCAAAGTGCTATGGGAAAAGTGATACAAACTTTATCCAAAGAGAGGTAGAAAAAATATTTTAGGCAGATGATATAAAAACAGATTGGAAAGAAATAATTAAAAGAACTTTTATGAGTGTGATGAGATCAATCTATTTTAAGTGTAATTAGAAGTAATTTGAATGTCAACACCAATACAATTCTTTCTATCAGTTCAACAACATACTTGGTCCAAAGATTTGAGGTCTGAAAAGGTGTTATCACTAGCCTTGATAATTAAGAGCCATGTATGGCATTAGACTTTCTTTCCAAATTGTACCTCTCTTTAAAATATCAATAATTAAAAATTTCCAAGTAGACATAGTAGAGTACAGATAACAAATTAATTAAACATGTGAATTAATATGCTTCTTTTGATTTTTGGTTATAAGTCTGAGGTACCTATATAAGTGAATTTCTTTCATCAGTTGTGTTTTTTCCAAAATTTATTGTTTCACAATCTTGTACTAGAATTAAGTCATTGAAAAATGCATGTGTCCACAGCTGTGAGCCTAACATTTTATTCATTGGCAATATTTAATATATTTACTTTGTGATTATTAATTTATGTTTGAACATTATTTCATCACACTAAATCTAATGAGTATTATTACAGTTTTTACTTTGCTAACTCTTTATTTGTTTCAATTGGTGAATAAAGAAGCTTTATGAATTGTGAACTATGTTGATACACACCCCCATAAACACACCAGATCACCACAGTCCCATTTACTATATTACAGTGGTTTTGTTTTGTTGTGGGTAAATAAGGTAGTGAAAAAAAATGCAATGCTAAGCATTTTCCAAAAAAAAAAAAAATGTGTTTCAAAAGCATTGCTTCTTCATATGCTAAAGAGAAAATTAGTTTGGATATGGCTAAGTGAACATGCACACATATTGAAAGAATAAAAATTAAAAAGAGAAAATGACTGATTCTTGAAGATTTGCTTATGTAAGATCAAATGTAAAGCCACTTCTATGAATGAAACTGGAAGAGAAATCAAAGAAATGAAATATTGTGGGCTTAATGATGAAACACATTTGCAAAGAAGAAGAAAATTTATACCCTATGCCCAATAAATTACTTATTGCAGAACTGAAATTCTGTGGCTATTCATTCATTGCATCTTTATATCTTCTCTCAGAAATAATAAGGGTCAGAGGCAAGATTCAATTCCAGGTCTCCCTCATCATAGTAAACACCCTTTTCATTGTTTTCCTATTATACCATCAATTCATTCTACACATGCCTCCTGTAAACTTAAACAAAATATTTCATAACATATTTGGATGATATTTAAGCCAATAAAAATAGGAAAACAAATCTAAAGTAACCAAAATGATTCTTAGCTTACATAGGTATGTGAAACAAAATACAAACAGACGGTTTGTTTGACAAATTATATTTTAAAATGTTCATTAAAACTTGGAAAAGAAAATATAACTTGAAATTTTAAAACTGAAAGCATCCAATGGCAGCAGAATATTGTTGGGGTCAGCAATTTTGTTTCAGACACAGAATTAGCAAGGAAAACAAGTTAATAACAGGACCTGTAAGACATGGAACCATGAACTTTCAAAACCCATAGCTAAAAAGAAAAGACAATTTACCAACTGAGAATCTCAACAAAATCATGTTGAAAAGAGAGAAGAACCAGCACAGGTGGCAATTTACAGGTGAATGACCACGCCCACTTGCTCCCAGACTCAATGCAGCCAGCCTCAGCAATTTAGGAAGGGCCTAAGAAACTCAGTGAGACCCTCTCTCTAAATAAAATACAAAAGAGGGCTGGGAATGTGGCTCAGTAGTTAAGTGTCCCTGAGTTCAATCCTCAGTCCAAAAAAAAAAAAATGATTAACAGTCAATTGATTTTGACAAAGTTCTAAGGAAAACGCATAAACAAAGGATTTTTTTTAAGATATCAAAAAATTTGACCATCCTAATGCCACCAAAAGAGAAACTGACTCATTGTTTACACTGTATATAAAATGTGTCTCAAACAAATCTTAAACCTTAAAATAACATACATATGTTTTGCAAATTTTTTTCGAAGAACTTCTTATATATACAACAATAAGCTAGTCTGTGCATTAGTATATTTGATCCCCAAAAGAAGAAAAGATGCTGTAGAATTTAAAAATTTGACTTTTATCTCTGTCAGACCTCTAATATTCTAAACGTTCATTGCACAGAATGTTATTGTCTGTAAACTGCCCACACTTTCATATCACTATATCTTATTTCTGTATTCATTGTTAATCTCCTCTATTAAAGTCTCAATAAACATAAATCTATTTCACCTGCCACTTAGAAGTATAGTTAAATAGGCAAATGTTACTTTAGAGTGTACATTCTCTCAGAGGGGATACTTCTGCATTATTTTCATTATGTGCATGGTGATAAAATTTTCAGAAATTTTGTAGATTATATTCCCAGTAAAAGGAAACTGATTTTCACAGCATTTAATTAATCAATTCAAAGGCACTTAGATAATAAGTACCAGATTTAGACTGTATCTTATATGGTTAGATTTATTTTTACCTGGGGGATTTTTTTAAGCAAAGACCAAAATTCAATTATGTTATCATTTTTAACCTTATAATTTCTTATTCTAGAAACATTCATTTGTTTACTAATAAAAAAAGTCACTGGGATCCATTCTGTCCCATTAAAGAACTAGTGTGTCCCTCACTGGGAACTCCCTGTGGACATGAAATGTTGAGGAGCTGGTATAAGAGTCCAGATGCATAGCCTTCATGGTATTTCTTAATGAAAAATCAGTCCATCCATGTACATAGGTAAGAGAAGGGATTTTTCTTAGGAAATATTTTATGTTATAGTGAACACCAAAGTATATGCCTTAATACTTAAATGTAAGAGAGAATATTTCAGACTCTAAGGTATGCTGCCAGTTGAATCACACACTTTTCAGGTAATGCAGGGAGAAGGAAAATAGCTTACATTGTAGTTAGCAATTTATTGTGCATACTGTTTTATCAATAGAGCTGTAATAGAAATGTGCTTTAATTTGCTTGATGAAAGATTACAGAATAGGTGCAGTAGTATAAATTATTATTACTATTGTTTTTACTACACTTACAGTACTGAGGACTACTTAACTAAGGGTTTTGCACATATTGGCAAGTGCCCTACCACTAATCCCCAGCCCTAAGAACTACCTTTATTGTTAATTATTAGATGAAAAGAAAATTAAATTTAATCCAGTCAATGTAAATGTTTCACTTTGGGTTCAAGTTTTCTTATGTCTTTTAATGTGGGAATTCAAATTTTTAATTTATTTTGCTAAGTTAGTAATTGATTTAGAAGCAATTCTAGTTTTTTTTTCTAATTGCAGAGTCTAAATTTAACATCTTTAAAAAATTCAACTACAAAGCAATGCTATTTAGTATCAGTTCTAGTTGATACTCCAGAATTGACATGTCAAAAGGGGTTATAAAATGGTCCAGTAGAAATTGTCAGAGAAATCTGACATTCTGTTTATTTCTATTAACAAACAGTCTGAGAATGGTAAAATTGTATCTAGCTGGACCTCAGTTTTTCCATGCATAAAATGAGGCTGCTTAATTTATTTTTCAAGTTTTTATTCAGATTGAATAAGATAATACACACACAATTCCCACCTCCTTGTAGTAGCTTCAGAACTCTGAGGGGCTTCTATTTTAACTCCCCATGTATTTTATCTACGTGTTTATAGTATTGTTGTCATGAATCTGTGAGAGTTGAGAAGTTATTTTTATATGTTTTAGTTTTTTTTGATTGAGCACATTGTAGTTAGCAATTCAGTGTGTATACTTTTTGAAATTTAGTGTATATCTTAAATGACATAAACTCATCATGAGAACAACCAATTCTAATATCCTTATATATAAGTTAATAAAAAATAGCTGTTCAAAGTGCATCTTGGAAAAAAAAAAATAGTCAGATTTCATGTTTTCCTCTATTATGTCTATAGTTTCCACAGAGAAGTAGATAAATGTTACAAGAAGACATGATTTGGAATAAGTCATACTCACTTCATAAACCACCTTCTTGTTGTACATTCAGAATAAACACATTAAGATTTGTTAGGAAGTTATTGACAAAGTATTAGAAGAACTTAAGTGAACATATTATTATTTTATCAACATGTCCACAGGCAGAGGGAGTGACAGGTACATTGCTAAATTTCTTATATAAATTAGGGTTTTTGTATTTAATCTTATGGAAAGTCAAATTCAGAATGTGTATACTCCAACATACTAGAATTGTAATGTAATTGACATTTCTCTTGTATATGACAGTCAACAGATATTTTGTTTTAGCAGACTCTTAGTAATATGTTTCAACATTTAGTTGAATGCTTATTTCCTTATACTGTCAATCTATTTCAAAAATTGTACTTTGTCCCTGATTCTCTGCACTAAACATTCCTGCATATATTTTACTAATTCTGTTGCAGAAAAAGAAGAAAGTAGGGGAGAATAGAATCAGAATGGAAACATTTTAAACAGAAATGTGTCTTTCTGAGCCCACAAAAGTAACATTAACAAGTATTTACACAATTTCTTGATGACTTTGCAAGCTATTTTATGAACGTAAGACTTCAAACAAAATTATATATTAATATATTTGTGCATGTTCTTATGTCTAATATGCAAATTATCTGAATTTATATACCAGTTGTACTTTAATTTCATGAGGCATTTTACTATATCATTTTCTAAGAAAAAAAAAAATGTTTTGTTTTGTAATCCTACATTTAGGAAGTTACTTATTCTATTATTAGAAAAACAAAACCTTCCACAGAGATTTTTAAGAACATTTCTGATATAATAGAGAAATATGACTTCCTTCTCTTTCTAAAATTTAATCTTACTGTTTATTTTTCATGTGCGTCATCTTAATATGTCAAAAATTCAACAAGTTCTACAGTATGAATTATATGAATTATGAATTACATAAATTATGAATTATAAGTTTTGAATTCACCTGTACTTATTTATGGGAGAGTTTATAGAACTTTAAAAAAAATTTTCCATGTTATATTATTGGTGCATTATATTTGCACATAATGATGGGATTTGTTGTAACATATTTGTACATGCACATAATATAATAATATAATTTGGACAATATCACTACCCACCATTTTCCCCCTCCTTATGTACTTCCCATTCTTTAGTCCATTTCTTTTACTGATCTCCCTCTGATTTCTAGGAGATCCATCCCCACTTTTATTTTCCCTTTCTACAAATGACATAAAACATAGTAACTTTAACTTTCTGAGTTTGAATTTTTTCATTTAACATGATAGTCTTTAGTTCCATCTCTTCTCCTACAAATGCCATAATTTCATTTTTTCTTTATGGTTGAATAAAACTCCATTGTGTATATATACCACATTTTCTTTAACCATTCTTCTGTTGATGAATCAATCTGCTGTTTCCATAGTTTGGCTATTGTGAATTGTGCTGCTGTAAATATGGGTGTGCATGTATCCCTATAGTAGGGTGACTTTGGGTCTATGTCATGCTAAAGTTCAAAAAGTCACTGTATAGAAATCACTCCCATAACTTTCAATGGCTCCAATATTTAAATCTGTGTCAACAACTGAGACTTTTAGCCTAGATACAGGTAGCTCTTTAAATTTATCTGTTTACTTTTTTTCTTGGTCATGCACTTCCTTTCTTTTCTTTTCTTTTTCTTTTTTCTTTTTTTTTTTTTTGTAATAACTGAATAGGAATGACAATTTAAGGGGGGAGGGAGTTCAGAAAACAAATTCTGCTTTGTGGCAAATACACTGACTTTATTTTTTTGCCAATAGTTTGTACCAAGAATTTTATTAACCCATACAGGGGACCTTTATTTCATAGTTATTTCAGAAATACCATAAGTAATTAGTCCTGTTACGGGAAGCCTAACCTGATTTCCAGATTGCTGGATTCTGCCCCCAACCCAAAACAGACAAAAGATGGAAAAAGGAACTACACACAGTTTTGAAGTTTGATCAAACTGGAGAGAAGAAGCTATATTGCCTACCCCAGAAGCAATTACAATTCATTTAAAACAATATGTGCTCATGTATGAAGATAAATCTGGCCTAAACAGGGGCAAAGTGGGACCAAAAAAATGCAGAAAATATACATATTTATATTAATTTAGCCTGTTCTAAACCAGCCCAGGCCAGGGCAATCAGTGCTCTCAGCTTCTTGGAATCCCTCAGATGCCATCAAGAAGAGAGGCAGCAGTCCTTCACTCTCAGCAGAGAAAGTTCCTCTATATTGGCATGGGGAGGGCAAGTTTATTCACTTTTAATAATATATTAAAGGTATGTATAGCCCGGAGAGGTGGTGCACACCTGTAATCCCAGCAACTCAGGAGGCAGAGGCAGGAGAATCACAAATCCAAAGCCAGACTCAACAATTTAGCAAGGCACTAAACAACTCAGTTAGACCTGTATTTAAATAAAATACAAAAACGCTGGGGATATGGCACAGTGGTAGAGTACCTGAGTACCAAAATAAAGAAGGAAAAAGGAAAAGAATGTATATTAAAAGAATTGTCTCCAAGGAATTTGTAGGAATACATAAATCAAAAATCCTCTCATTACTATTGTTAAAATTTGAAAGACCCAAATTGAAAACTAGATACTGTATATTTACAGAGGAAAAATCCTAAAACAAAGCACTTGGTATTGTCTTGGTTTGCAAAGAAAGTGCAACTATCCCAGAATAAAGATTCCTGTAGTATTTAATGGAACAAGGCAATTTCAGAAAAGAGGACATGACATGGTTTGGATTGAAAACAATGCCCATAAAGCAAGTTGGAAAGTCAGTGTAACTATTTTATAAGAAGTTATCTGAAAACATTTTAGAGTAAACAACTTTGACATTGTGTGTGTCATCTAAATTTACCTATAAGTTTAGCTTAGTGTCTTCTATATTACAAAGTATGAAACATTAAGGAAAGTGGTTTCATGTACTTTGTAGTAAATCTAAGACTTCAACTCAACTATGTGTTTTCCAATGAAACATTTTTGGATTTAAGCTGATCTATACTAATCTGTTTGTTTGTTTTTTTTTTTTTAATTTTAAGAGGATGCAATAATATACAAATGGCAGAAAATTCATTCAAAAATTAATTGGAAAATAAAAATCACTTTAATTGCAGGAATTTCTAACAATGCATTTAGCCAACAATGAGTTAAGTTATTTCTTTCCTTTTCTTTTTTTTTGCCTTATATAGTAAAAATTCATGTGCTGCTGCAGTTCTATGTCACTGGCTATGTCATTACTACCAAAGAAATCATTATGCCCTAAGAACCAAATTGGAATATAATTACACAAATTCTATTAATAAAGGATATTTTTCAATCTTTTTGTAAAAACTAAAATGGAAAAGTTGTCATCAGATATGGATGTTTACAGGATTCAGTGGAAGAACGTCACAGAAGTCACCATGTTTGTATTGATGGGCTTCACAGATGATTTTAACCTGCAAGTCTTCCTATTTTTACTATTTCTTGGCATCTATCTTTTTACTTTGATAGGAAATTTGGGACTGGTTGTATTGGTCATTGAGGATTCCAGGCTCCACAACCCCATGTACTACTTTCTGAGTGTCTTATCATTCTTGGATGCCTGCTATTCTACAGTTGTCACCCCAAATATGTTGGTCAATTTTCTCGCAGAAAATAAATCCATTTCCTTTCTGGGGTGTGCCACACAGATGCTTCTCTTTGTTACTTTAGGGACTACGGAATGCTTTCTCTTGGCTGCCATGGCTTATGATCGCTATGTGGCCATCTACAACCCACTTCTGTATTCAGTGAGCATGTCACCCAGGGTCTATGTGCCACTCATCATTGCTTCCTATGTTGGTGGCATTTCCCATGCTACTATACACACAGTGGCCACTTTCCGCTTGTCCTTCTGTGGGTCCAATGAAATCAGACATGTTTTCTGTGATATCCCTCCTCTCCTTGCTATTTCTTGTTCTGATACTCACACCAACCAGCTTCTCCTCTTCTACTTTGTGGGTTCTATTGAGATAGTCACCATCCTGATTGTCCTGGTCTCCTATGGCTTCATTCTGCTGGCCATTCTGAAGATGCATTCTGCCGAAGGGAGGAGGAAAGTGTTCTCTACATGTGGCTCCCACCTGACTGGAGTGTCCATTTATCATGGGACCATCCTCTTCAGTTATATGAGACCAAATTCCAACTATGATTCAAACCATGACATGATAGTGTCGATATTTTACACCATTGTGATTCCCATGCTGAATCCCATCATCTACAGTTTGAGAAACAAAGATGTAAAAGATGCAATGAAAAAATTGTTGAGAGAAGTTTCTTTCTAACTCATCTAAATTTTTGATTTGAGTAAAATTTTAAAAATAAATAAAAGTGGATGTCTGTTCATATCTGTATGGCAGAAATTGGTGACAAAATGTCCTTGTTTAGTTAATAGTGCTATATATGCTAGACTCCTTATAAGTAAAATAATCATCAGCTCTCCAGTGCAGAATTTCTCAAATTGAGATAAATTGTGTCAGCTATATGTATATGCCTATTATTTTATCAAATACATTTATATTATACATTCTGGGATGTAAGGCTATTGATATTTTTGGTTATAGAATTGAGTTTTGTTTGCTCTAACTAGAAGCTATATCCTCAGAATTCTATAAATTAAAAAAAAAAAAAAAAAAAAAAAACAACTCCGGGGCTGAGGATGTGGCTCAAGCGGTAGCGCACTCTCCTGGCATGCGTGTGGCCCGGGTTCAATCCTCAGCACCACATACAAACAAAGATGTTGTGTCCGCCGAAAACTAAAAAATAAATATTAAAATTCTCTCTCTCTCTCTCTCTCTCTCTCTCTCTCTCTCTCTCTCTCTCTTAAAAAAAAACTCCAACTACTTATATCAAATCTTCAGCATTTATTATGGAGTTAATTTCCCATTCTAAAATCCCTATGCAAGAATCCCCAAATCTTATTTTCTAAACATTTCATCACATACTGAGATCCATTCAAGCTGTGAGCATTTCTTTTGTTGTTTTTCTGTTTCTATACATTATGAACATTTTTTTTCCTGTTAAATTTTCCCTGGCCTCTTTTATTTACAGAAATGGATGATCCATTTTGGAACTACCAGAAATATACAGATACCAAATGTGGATATTCATTGAGAAGTCTTTTAAGGTTCAAGAAAAGCAAAACTTTAGACTAGGAAAGAACTATTTATAAATGACTGTCCAAACATCTGCCAAATTAGTCTACCTTAGGGGTTTACGTCAATTCTAAATTCTTCCTCCAGTTCCTAGCTCCACTTTCATTACTTAGTATCAAAGAAATCACCTCCCAACATTATCATTACTCAAAATTTACTTCCATGGAAGAAGGGCACGGAATGGAAGTAGTCTGACTTCACCTCTGTTGACATCTGCTTCTACTTCAAAATTATGCCTTCTTTAATTTTATTCTAAACTTTATTTGAAGAGATATTAAGGGCAAAAATTTACTTTTCTTTCAATGAAACACTGCTTTCTGTCTAAGCCCATTTTTACTGTAAATTCATCAATCAGAATACAGTAACCAAAACTATGTTATTTTTAAGAGTTAAATTTGCAGTGTGAATTTGAGATGCATACAAATAGTTTTCAGACATGATTTTTCTTACTTTTTTTGTGTGTGTGCCAGGGAATGAACTTAGGAGCACTCAACCACTGAGCTACATCTCCAGCCCTATTATTTTATTTTCTTTAGAGACAGGGTCTCACTGAGTAGCTTAGTGTCTTACTGTTACTAATGCTGTCTTTGAACTTGCGATTCTCAAGCCTGAGCCTCCCAAGCTGCTGGATTACACACTTGGCACCACTGGGCCCAGTCAGACATAAATTTTTAATGCAAAAACAATTACTTCAAAAATATTTCCTGCCGGCCAGTTGGCACATAATTCCAGCGGCTCAGGAGACTGAGGAAGGAGGATCTCAAGTTCAATGCCAGCCTCAGCAACAGCAAGGCACTAAGCAACTCAGTGAGACTCTGTCTCTAAAGAAAATACAAAATAGGACTGGGGGATGTAGCTCAGTGGTTGAGTGCCCCTGAGTTCAATCTCTGGTTAAAAAAAAAAAAAATTCTAAATAACTGCCTGCAAAATTCAAAATGTCTGCAGTATTCCGAAATCATTTTGTTACTGGAGTCTACCATTCTATTAGGAAGTTTAAATTGGTTAGGCACATGTTTAGTAAATATTCTCTGATGGATTTTGGTCTTGTTTCTTTTTATAAATTGTTGAGACTGGCCTTGAACTGAAAATCTTCTGCCTCAATCTCCCAAATTGCTGGGAACACAGGAATGTTCCACTGTGTCAGGCAAAAAATAAATAAGTAAAATAAAATTCTTTCACTTACTATCTACATGGGGCCTCTTTTTTCATTACTTATCACTGTTCTCATTTAAAACATTTTGGTGTACTTAGTTGTCACTGTCTACCAATATCTTCACACTGTACCTTGTATAAAGACAGTCATGGTACCTATGTGTCCTCAGAGTTATATCCCCCAAACTGTAAAACATACCTAGAACTTAGAGTTTACTGGGAGATTATTTATTAAATAGTGAGTCAATGAATGAATGGGTAATACCAAAAACTGAGAATCATATGCAGCTTATTAGGTTAGGTACTAAACAAGAACATAAATGTCATGTACGTTCACACACACACACACATAAACACACATATATATGTATAAAATTGCATAATTTTTATATATATATATATATATATATATATATATATATATATATATATATATATATATATATGTTCTTTGCATTCATAACAATTCCAAGAAGCAGGTGTAATATTACTATTTATTATAGATGAGAAAACAACAACATACAGACTTTAAGAAATTTACTTGATGTCACACACAGCTCTTGAGAGTACCAGAATTTAAACTAAGCTGCCTAGTCACAGAATTCCAACTTTGCAGCAAGTTATCCATTTGGTGAAAGAATAGACATATCTTTTCACCTTACCATCTTCATTGTTTAGCTTTTAGATGATATTTTAGGAATGATTAAAGATCTTCATTAAAACAATAGAACTAAGAGTAAAATTATTGCATTTGGAGTATTGGCAATGTGGCTTCTGATAAGGTAACAGGCAGATGTGAGCAATAGGAACATGAAGTTAAGGGAATAAATCTAAAACCTGGCCCACTGTTTGGGGAATAAAAAGGTGAGGGAAAAAGGGTATTCTGGAAAATTATATTGGCCAACTTATATTGTTATATTTTGTACATGTATGAATGTTGAACAAATCCCACATATGTATAACTATAATACACCAATAAAAATATGGGACATAAAAGCAATTTCCTTGCAGGCCTACCTGGTTTAAATCAATAGAATATGGTATATTCCTCAGCAAACTTGTTAACTGCAAGAGAAATACAGGAAAGTCTCCACCCTGACAAGTTACCCTGGAGCAGGGTGACTTGTACATCCCTCACATGGGCCAGATTCCAGAACTAAGGAAGATATGAATAATTTCCCTTAGCAATAGAATTTGCATTAATAAGTTCCAATTAGAACTGGTCAGCATGGGTCAAAGTGACCTACTGATTTTGGGGGATCTTCACCATGCACAGTAGGGATTTAAAGGTCTGATGCAATCCTGCTGTCAGTCGAGAGTCAAGAGGCAGAATTGGGCAGGACTCTTTGGAAACTTCCTTGGGACTCCCAATAAAACAGGAAACCAGATGGAATGTGACATCATTCTCCTCTTTGAGAGTACCCACTGTCTCCCTTGAGAGTATCCCCATTACCTTTTCACATATTTTTAAAATAAACTTTGCTATTCTTTTACTATATCTTATGTCTTCCTAGAATCCTTTTAAGCAGGAACACAAGAGTCAGGGATGGACACCTCTATGGCTGTCTCCCTTAGGCTTTGCTGGTGGGTCTATGCAATGGTTGCCACTATAACTCATAATCCATTGCATCCCTTGACCTATGTGGAATTTATAAGGATTTAGCCTACATAATCAAAAAGGTGGGAACAAAAATTAAGTATCTCTAATACACCATAGGCAAACAATATTAAATCTTAAAGCTGGGGAATAATCTTTTACTCCATGTTCCACCTCCTGAAACATACTATGGCAAGGGATTGGAGACCCACAACTTTCATGGCTTGGCCAGGTGAAGTTAAACGTGTCAGATCTCATGCAGTGAAGTAGCAGGCATGTAACTTTCCTAGGAAGGTACTATATTTTGATCGGTCTACAGTCCTCTGGTCTGAGGGTGGCCCTGTCTCCATAGCTCTAGTATGCATTGCCCCAGTAAAGACTCTGTGTAATGGCCCCAGCCCTGTTTGCTTCCTGCACCCTGAGGCTACCTAGGTAGAAGAAACCATAACTCCTCAACACTTATACTCCTCATGAGGGGCTATAGTTCTACAGTTGTTCACTTTGGAGTGATGCCTGTACATCATGCAGAACCATCTGTCAATCAAGATGGAGGATTCTTTTACTCTGAAAACTCATGGTAGGAAACTCCAATATAGCCATTTGCTCAGATGGGGAGAAAGAAGGCAGTGTGGCAGAAACATGGACCATGGACCATGGGCTTTTAGAACGCTTGGAGAGCACTTAGTGCAACTTACTTTGGTTTTTCAGAGCCTGCTCTACACTGATCTCATGATGGAAGGCTGCTCGAAATACCACATTTTATGGATCAGTGGATTAGATAATACCTATTTCCTTGAGCTAGGAATGTAGTTCAGTGGTACTTATCCAGATGCCCTGAGTTTAATCCCTAGTACAAGAAAGAAAGAAAGAAAGAAAGAAAGAAAGAAAGAAAGAAAGAAAGAAAGAAAGAAAGAAAGAACAAGGCAAGACCCTTTTCCTCGTGGGCAACTTGAGTCACATGGCAATTTGAGATCTATTGTTGAGCATTCATCCAGTATCTGCTGAAGTCCTGTAGCCATCATTTATCTGTTTCTTAAAGATTAGTTGTCCATAGAGGGTGGCAGGGTTCTTCAAAATCTGAATGGCCTGCACCTTCGGGATACTATCAGAGGCTTCATACATCTTCATCTGCCAGTGACATTTCATGCACTGGGATCTATTGTTTCATATGGCTCAAGTCTCAGAGGAGCTTGCAGGGCAGTCTGAACTGGTTGAGGCTTTGTTTTTGCTGGGTTCCAAACAAAATTTCAGCTTTTCAGTTCATGCTGCATATTTTCTGGAGTAACTGACATGAAAAGGGAATATGCTGTTCCACCAAAGTTCAAAGAGGCTCATTAGGCATTGTGTCTCTTTATAGCTTGAATTAAAGGAAATGAAAGAAGCTGTCCTTCATCTTTAAAGGAATACCCCAACATGCTATGGCACTTGACTCCCAGAAATTCTCAGGCAGAAATCCATGAATTATTGTCAAAATTTTCCCCTACTCTCTAAGCAATCAGTAAATCTAGAATAAGTTGTTTTTTTTGTTCAGTAATTATCTTTAACATAGTGAATCAGCATGATGTCCTCTGGGTTGGAAAGATGTGTGAGATCTCTATCAATTCAGGGGTGACATAAAGCTGAATAGTTGATATACCACTGATTATGACAGTGAAGGTACAAGGTTCATCCTCCCAGATAGATCTAGCTTCTTGTACTGACAAAGAGGAGTCATCAACATTTAGGATCAAAGTCCTGAACTTCATCAGTGTCCTGCCACATGTTATCATTTTAACTTTCACATTATATTCCTTCTCAATCTCCTCTCACATTTAAATTAGTCACCTCTAAGTATTCAATTTGTATTTTATGTCTGCCACCCCCAGACGAGATCTGGGTATGGTTTTCAGCAATGTCAGCTCTGCCACTTCAGGAGATAAGGGTCTTGTTCAGTCCTGACATAGAAGATTTCAGTTCATTTGTATGTTTCTTTTTTTATTTTTTATTAGTTGCTCAAAACATTACAATGATCTTGACATATCATATATTTGATTCAAATGGGGTACGTAATCTTATTTTTCCACGTGTACAGATTGCAGGATCACATTGGTTATACAGCCACGTTTATACATAGGGCCATACTAGTGTCTATTGTATTGTGCTGCCCTTCCCATCCCCCCTCCACTCCCCTCCCCTCCCATCACCTCTTTCTACCCAATCTACAGTGACACTTTTTTCTCTCTCTTTTTTCTTCCCCCTCACACCATCTTATATGAAATTTTGCATAACAATGAGGGTCTCCTACCATCTTCCTTGCAATTCCCCTTCTCTCGCCCATTCCCATGCACCTCTTGTCCCTATTTAATGGTAATCTTCTTCTCATGCTCTTCCTCCCTGTTCTGTTTTGAGTCACCCCCTTATATCAAAGAAGACATTCTGCATTGTTCTTTAGGGATTGGCTAGCTTCACTTACCATAATCTGCTCTAATGCCATCCATTTCCCTGCAAATGCCATGATTTTGTTATTTTTTAGTGCTGAGTAATATTCCATTGTGTATAAATGCCACATTTTTTTTATCCATTCGTCTATTGAAGGGCTGCTGAGTTGGTTCCACAGTCTAGCTATTGTGAATTGTGCTGCTATGGACATTGATGTAGGTGTGTCCCTGCTGTAAGCTCTTTTTAGGTCTTTTGGGTATAGTCCAAGAAGGGGAATAGCTGGGTCAAATGGTGATTCCATTCCCAGCTTTCCAAGGAATCTACATACTGCTTTCCAAATTGGCTGAACCAATTTGCAGTCCCACCAGCAGTGTACAAGTGTACCCTTTTCCCCACATCCTCACCAGCACTTGTTATTGTTTGACTTCATAATGGCTGCCATTCTTACTGGAGTGAGATGGTATCTTAGAGTGGTTTTAATTTGCATTTCTCTGATTGATAGAGATGGTGAACATTTTTCATGTATTTGTTGATTGATTGTATATCCTCCTCTGAGAAGTGTCTGTTCAGATCCTTGGCCCATTTGTTGATTGGGTTATTTGTTTTCTTGTTGTTTAATTTTTTGAGTTCTTTGTATACTCTGGAAATTCTCTTACTTAATAATCTTCCTCTAAGAAACACTCCCAGTAATAGTAAGTATTGTCAGTGTTCTCTATAAAATTAGCACACTAGGATGTGCATGTTTATGAAGCTATATATAATATCATATATATTAATTATTATACACCATATAAATATTATAATATTATACATATTAATATTATATATAGAATACATACAGAGAGAGAAAGAGAGAGAGAGAGAGAGAGAGAGAGAGAGAGAGCAAATTGATTAGGAAAAAATTGAGTCATGTTATTATAGAAACTAGAAAGTCCAAAATTTTCAGGATGAATTACCAGTCTCCCAAGAGTGTCACAGAAGAGTGGGGAGATGAAGCTCCAAACCTAGGATCTGTTCAGATGAAAAACCAAAAAAAAAATAAGTCAAACATCAAAAACCAAGGAAAAGAATTTTAGTATGAATAAAAACAAAGTACATCTCAAGCAAAGAACATTCTCAAGAGAGACTGGGTCACCTCCCAACAGAGAGCAACAAAGGAAACGGAACTGCTTCCAAATCCATTGCTGTTTGATGTTTGTCGGGAGAACGGAGCTCCGCCTTCTGTAGTCTTTACCATCACTATTTATCTCCTCCTTCAAACCAGCTCAAGGAATTTTTGACTGTAGTTCATCTTCTCCATAACTGTCACAGTTACTATCCTATTCAGGTAGCTTTGTTTACAAGTCAATAATATATTAATGCAGGTTCTGGGACCAATGACCAGGCAGAGTTTATCTTAGTCCACATGTTCCATTAGTGAAATTTCCCTTCTGAAATCCAATGGAAAACCCATGGCCCTAAATCCTCATTTTTACAATAAACTCAGTAGACCTGTCAGGAGTTAGCCCGATGATATTCTCTTTTTTGATGCATTTTAAATTTTTCCCCCTTTGTTCTCACCTGTTTATTCCCAGGGTTGGTATTCATGTTGTTGTTCTACAAGTTGATGGTTCACTAAAGGCAATTCAAAGGAACCCAGTAACCCTGCTATGTTATGTCTGCATACCATTGCTCATTACTAGCTACTGCTTGTTTTCCACTGGAGTCCAGAAGCAGTCTGCTGTGGAACCAGGAAGAGCTTCTCTTGGTGATTGCATAGAATTTCTCTGGGAAATTCTCTCTTCTTTGTGGGAGAATTTCCTTATGTTCTAAACAGGCTTTCAACTGATTGCATGAGGTTCCCATGTATAATGAAGGGAAATCTGTTTACTTAGATTCCACAAATTTAAATGTTGATGTCTTCCAAGACAGTTTCACAGAAACAATAAGAATAATGTTTGTCAAATATCTTGGCATCTCACAGTCAAATCAGTTCACATCATGTTCACCATCATGGATAAATACAAAAAGTAAATCAACCAACCAACAAAAAATGCATAGACTATTAAGTGTCACTGATGAATTTGAGCTAAGTTAAAAAAAAATTCAGAGGAAGATACACATTACATATGGAAGAAAAAATGAAAGAATTTTAGCAGATATTATTAGAAATGTTATGCAACAGCAAATAATGAAGGTATATTTAAAGTGGTAAAAGAAAAAAAAAACTGTTCTGACACACTCCTTTAATTTCAGAAACTTAGGAGACTGAGGCAGGAGGACTCTTGCTCAAAGTTCAATGCTAGCCTCAGGAACTTAATGAGACCATGTCTCAAAATGAAATATGATATGTCAACAGCTTTGTAATGTTTTGAACAACTAATAATAATAAATTTTTTTAAAAAGGTGTGGGATGTAATTCAGTGGTTAAGTGTCCCTGGATTCAATCCCTGATATTAAAAAAAATCATTTTCCACTAAATTATTTTAAATATATTTCTCACATATAGGCAAAATAAATACATTTTTAGGGAAACATGCTTTCACACAAAAATAGCACACATATATGAAAATGAACACTAAATTCACAGATACTTAAAAAATTTAACAGGCTTGTGCTACAAATAATTTTTCAGGTATGGGGGAACATGGTAACAATAGAACATGTATAAAAATATATCATAAAAAATGCCAAAGATGTAAAAATGAAGGTAAGTGTACCAAACAGTATTTTAATTTTAATATTAATTGCTTCAATAAATAAAACTGCCCTGATGCAATGTAGGACTAGGTAATAAATAAATATGAAATTAATGAAAAAATAGTACACAAATGGGAAAGTAGGATATATACTATTTTAAGAATCATATGACAAAAACTTTTTAAAATATTATTTTAGTTAAACTATATGATGGTAAATCTGCATTTTATAACTCTGATGGTCACTACTGACAAGAACAAAAATACATAATACATATGAGAAATGAAATAAAGGATATCACTATAGTTCTCATAAATACTTAGAGGAAAATATGAGACCATACAAACCACCAATTGCTAATAAATTGTACAGGTAAATGAGCTATGTATATCCTTAAAAGTGACCATATCAGAGAAAGCAGGTAGCCTGAATAGTCCTGTCATTATTAAATAAATTATATTATTACTTAACCAATATCTACGTGAAAACAATTAAGATTATTTTTCCAGTTTGAAAATCTTCCCTTTCATACTGGGTCATTGATAAGAGTGATGTGTGACCCTCTTCAATCATTGGGAAGATGGTAATGACTAAGAAAAAACAGAGCAGGAACATAAAATGCCTAGGCCCTGTGGGTGGTTCTTGTGCATAAGGTAATAAGAATTACCATATGCACAAGAGCCACCCACAGAGGCTAGTTGCTAAGCTCTGAAGAGATATTTGCAAGTATAGTCCTTGCTTTCCTGAGTTGCTGTATTTCTGAATCTCTTTCTTCCCCCAGAATATCCTGTATCCTGACTTCTCTCTCTCTCTCTCTCTCTCTCTCTCTCTCCTCTCCTCTCCTCTCCTCTCCTCTCCTCTCCTCTCCTCTCCTCTCCTCTCCTCTTCTCTTCTCTTCTCTCTCTCTCTCTCTCTCTCTCTCTCTCTCTCTCTCTCTCTCTCTTTTGGTATCTGCAGATTTGAGCCGACTAAATTACTCTCAGTTCTATCAGCATCGCTAACAAATTTTATCAGCAACCATTTAATGAACTTTAGTAACTCACTTGTTTAGTAATAAGAAGAAATAACATTGGTAATGTCACAAAAAGGATGGTCCTCAAGACATTATTTTAATTAAAGATATTGGTTATAAAAGACCTCATATTTAATAATACTTTTTATGGAAGGTACACAATAAGCAAATACATGGAGACAGTAGATTCATGTTTAAAAGATAGGAAAGTGGAAAATTAGGAATGAGTGTTAGACAATACAGGTTTTATTTTCAGAGTGGTAAAAATTTTTGAAAAACCCTAACATACTAAATGCACTAAAATATACATTTTACTATTTAAAATTTAGAGCATGTAAGTTATATTTTTTAAAATTTTCTAATGTTTTATATTTCCTGTGTATTGTTTTATTTTGATAAGGAAAATTGTGTTCATAATCAAATCTTCATATATATTGTTCAATCTATGATTTTTTTAAATTTTCTATGTGTTTTTCAGTGTATCTATCATTAAGTGCATTTTTGACTTGTGATATTCTTATGGCTTCATTAGAACTTGTATTACACCATTGTGAGCTGAGGAACATATATAATTATTAACATACCTAGCATATCTTTAAAAAGAAGACTTTTGGGATAGACTTCTTTTTTTAATTTCCAAATATTTGTGATATTACCAAATTTATTCCTGTAACTCATGCTTAGATTTACACCAAGTTATGAGAAGTGATACCTCATATTATTTTTCAATCTTCATAAATTTTTTTATACAATTTTGTGTTCTAATATGTGATCTGTGTTGGAGAATGCTCCATGTGCAATTGGGAAGAATATGCAGTCTTTAGCTGTTAGATTGGATGTTCTATATGTGTCTGTTAAGTTCACTGAATCTTCATTTATTTTTGGCCAATAGCTAGCACCTCCTTTTGTCTGTTGGTGATAACGTATTTCCTTGATTGTCTTGATGTTTGTTGTCATGCATCAATGTTTGTGCATTTAAAGAAGTAGGGACTTATCCCAGTCTCTCAGCTTGCCTTTGTCTGAGAAAGGTTCTGTGTAACATTCATGTTCACTGTAAGCACAGAGTAGCTGTGGCTGGCATGGCACTTCCAGAAGCTCAGGGCTGATGTGGTCAGTGCAGAAATGTGGCATTCTTGAAGCCCTTGAGGTGTGCCAGTATTCTAGGATGTGTGGAGTCCATGACCATGAAAGTCAGCCTGGCAGTGATACAAGTTGGAGATTGTCCTATAAGCCTGAAGCCTGTGGCCATGTGGTCCTGTCTAATGCCAGGTCAGGTTTGTAATCGCAGTCTGCAGGTAGTGGCCTGGAATGTGGAACTGTGGGGTCTGTCAATGACGGGCTTTCTTTTGGCAGGGGCAGTGGTGGTGTCCCAGGTAAGGTCCTACGTGCCCTTCACTTTTCCAAATGTGTGGCATTCCTCTAGGTTCTGAGTTGCCTGGAGATGAGGGAGATATGACCCAAGTAAGGTAACACTGTCCTTCCTAGAAACTTCCATGTGTAATTTTATTATTAAATAATAATAATATTTATATTATATTAAATAATAATCCAAATACTGTTATCTTCCACTTGTTTTCTTAACTCTTCTGAAGGAATTTCTGGGCATGCAGATTTATATTTGGGGGGTGGGAGAGGGATGGTGAACAGAGTTCACCTCCAATCATGTGCCAGTATCCACCTCAGTGTAGTTTCTTTATAAAGTCAAATATGTTACAAAGTGTTTCAGAAAAGTACAAATGAAGGACTGGTCACAAAGGCATTTAGATAATAAACTGGAAAACATCTGTTGTATCTTTTTATATCAAAAATATAGAATGCATGGAAGAGCTTCGAAATGAACAAAAAGCTGCTTTGTAATGATATGATTTAATTTGCTATGAAAATTTAGACATGATTTATATCTGCTCAAAGAGCAATGTAGCAACCAATGTTCTAAAGTAGGGAATTTGGCATACAAGGAAAAGGAAGGAAAAATAGTATTCTAATATTGGAAAACCTATTATACCTCCAATAAAACCAGTCAATGAATCATTAAAAAGACAGAAAACTTAATGCACAGTTGAAAGATTGTTTTTATACATGAGTTTATGTTAAACATTAACTCCAAATAAGAGGGGTTCCTTTCAATTCTAAAGCATGTGAAGTAATTGTGAAATATTGTCATATATTAGCTTAAAAAGAGATCTGATGTAGAAAATAATATAAAAGGCATTCTGTTTAAAAGTAAATAAAATAAAATAAAACTTCTTTGATATTTTTATGTAGGCAATTAAAAACAAAATTTAAAAGAACTACCACTACAACCCCAGCCCAGAGACCTTTATTTATTTATATACAGGGCTGAGAATCAAACCGGTGCCTCACATATGCCAGGCAAGTGCACTACCACTGAACCACAGCCACAGCTCTGGATTGATTTTTGTGAAGTTAAAACATAGCAAACTGGTTTTCTACGTATGGTTTTTCAATATTTCCATCACCATTTCTGACAATGCTATCTTCTCCAAAGTTTGTTTTTGACACTTTTGTCAAGAATCAGGTGGCAGTTACTGAGTGGGTTTGATTCTATATCCTCTATTCTGTTCTATTGTCTACTGGTCTATGGCTCTCTATTACAGTTTGACATTGGGCATGGTGATGCCTGCAGTATTGCTGTTTTTGCTCAGGTTTGTTTTGGCTATTTTGGATCTTATATTTTTTCATATGGATTTTAGGACCATTTTCACCAGTTCTGTGAACAATATCATTAGTATTTTGATGATTATTGCATTTAATCTGTATATCACTTTTGGTAATATGGCCATTTAAGAAAATTAATTCTTATGATTCATAAAAATAGGTCTTTCCATAAACTGTATGTTAAGTGATAATGCATATCATTGTTCTGGATGACATAAAATAGATCAGATAATAAAAGACATAAATAAAAATTCATGATATATAAAAATGATAAGTGAAGCAGGTACACTTAAGAAAGAAGGAATATAGAGAGACACAGAGGAGGTAAATTGCTAACATCATCATGTAACAATGAGATCAGTATTCAGAAGAGATAAAATGTCTCCTTGTGTTGAAAATGAGATCTGTTAGAACAAAGGCTAAATGAGAGCATAAAAGATGATGAGTCAAGTCAGCCAGTCAGTTATACCTGACTCTGACCTATGCTTCTTTTATTATACTTCAATTTAAGAATCACCTAGATGTATGACAATGTCATACAATGACAAAGTAAAGAATGTGTTTTCCATCCATGATCTGTGTGATTTATTAAAAAAGGAAGAAATACACCCTCACAAAATATTCCAGTAATGAACCTAGGAATTTATGTATATTATCTGTGGTATGTGATCCAGTGTATAAGTTGACTGCTACAGATGCATAAATTTCAAGATTGAATTAAAGTTGGACACCAGGCACTTTATGAAAAACAGTCTGGATTTAGGTTATCTGTAGGTTTGCCATTGATCAGGTGATATATGATCAAGATAGTGAGATACAAAGTGACACATTCTTGCAAGTATGGGATCCCATGCAGTTTGATATCTATGGATATGAGATCTATGGATATGTTTTAAAGTAAAGATTACACATACACATAGCTCTCTATGAGGGTATATACATGTGCATGCACATATATGCACAAATATCATATATATTATATATTAATTATTAATTATAATTATTAATTATATTATATATTTTATACATTTGAAGTAATCAAACGAAATGTCTCCTCATCACCTCTCCCTCAATTTCTACCATTTTCTCCTTCCTTCCTTCCATCCTTTCTTCCTTTGTTCCTTCCTTCCTTTCTCCCTTCCCACTTCCTCCCACCCTCTGCCCTTCCCTCTTTCCTTCTAAATTTATTTTTTACTGGTTTAAATTATAATCTTATATATTTAATATGTATAATTAAGCATATATAATATTATAATTATATTGTCTATTAATTATAATTATTAATTATAATATTGTATACTAAATATTTATATATTATATATTAATTAAATATTATATATAATTTATTATATTGAAATTGAAATGTTGCAGAAAGTGTTATATTTACTTCAAAGGGATAATTAGTAAAAAGAGAAGTTTTGGGTGGAACTTAATCAAACATACCTGGTGTCATTGTAAAAATGAGAGTTTGGGGCATAGACATAGAGAAGGAAGACCACATGAAGACAGAGGGACAAGGTGGTCATCCACAAACTACAGAGAGAAGCCGCAAAAGAAATCAATCTGCCAACAACTTATTTTTGAACAATACTTCCAAGAACCACGAAAAAATAAATTTCTGTTGTAAAAGCCACTCATTCTGTGGTATATTGTTATGGCAGCCCTAGAAAACTAATAAATCTGTACCAGCATATATGTATATATGCATGCATACATGTATGTGAGTGTGTATGCATATGAATTCATAAACAAGTAGATGATATTTTCATACCTGTACACAAATTGAGAAGACGATTTAACATGATCTTATTTTAAACTGTTCAATGAAACAATAAAACATAATACAAATATGTAGTTAAATAATGATAATAAATTAAAAAATTTAAAATCAATGAGTTAACATGTTTCAGAAAAATTAAAAATCATTATTTTACCTCCATAATGGTTGTAAATCTTCAGAGGTAAATTTAAAAGAGAGTTCAATAAATGAAAATAATTAATAAGCTAAAAGATAACATTTTAGTGTTTAGTGTGAAAATTTGATTTTATCCATACACACATTTTCCCCCAAAAGTCTTTTCATTGCCTCTTTTACGTCTTTGTTTCTCAAACTATAGATGATGGGATTCAGCATGGGAATCATGATGGTGTAAAATATTGACACTATCATGTCATGTTCCAGAGCATAGCTGGAACTTGGTCTCACATACATGAAGAGGATGGTCCCATGATAAATGGATACTCCAGTCAAGTGGGAGCCACAGGTGGAGAACACTTTCTTCCTCCCTTCAGCAGAATGCATCTTCAGAATGGCCAACAGGATGAAGCCATAGGAGATCAGGACAATCAGGATGGTGACTATCTCAATGGAGCTCACAAAGAGGAAGAGCAGAAGCTCATTTATGTGAGTGTCAGAACAAGAAATGGCAAGTAGAGGAGGGATGTCACAGAATATGTGTCTGATTACATTGGATCCACAGAAGGAAAGGCTGAAAGTGGCCACTGTGTGTAAAATGGCATGAAGAATTCCACCAACATAGGAAGCAATGATGAGTGGCACATAGACCCTGGGTGACATGCTCACTGAATACAGAAGTGGGTTGTAGATGGCCACATAGCGATCATAAGCCATTGCAGCTAAGAGAAAGCATTCTGTGGTTCCAAAAGTAACAGCAAGAAATGATTGTGTTGCACATCCATAATATGAAATTATTTTACTTTTTGATATAAAATTTGCTAACATATTAGGGGTAATATCTGTAGAATAGCAGGCATCCACAGAAGACAACACACTCAGAAAATAGTACATGGGATTGTGGAGCCGGGAATCCAAGATGACCAATCCAATCAGTCCTAAATTTCCTAGGAGAGTAAAGAGGTAAACTGCTAGAAACAGGAAAAAGAGAATCATTTGCAGGTCATTGCTATCTGTGAATCCCTTGAGTACAAATGCATTAACTTCAGTGTCATTCTTCATGGTTTAATGTCATAAAACATACATGAAGATTCAGAAGATCATAGTTCATGTTGCTATGAAAATAATGAACAATATTGTGAGTCAAAAGAAATTATATTTTTTAACATTTTGTTGTTGCATAATGATTATGCATACTAGTTGATTTATTAACTAGTTCTATTAGCATCGTTACATTAAATTACACTAACACTTCAAGTGAGCAGTTAAAAAATCATTTTTATAAAATGAAATACATGAGATAGTATAGAAGGAGACAGTCCACATGGATAGAGTGGTAAGAATTTCAGAACATTTAGAAATGTGAAAAGACTTACTATTCTTCAGTAGAATTCAAGCCCTCTTTATTGTACATCAATGGGACAAATAATGAAGGAATATGTTAATAAAATTTAATCATTAAACTAACTTAAAATATAAAATATACTGAGTTGCATTGCTTTCACAGAGTAACAGATGTCTGTATTTTATTTTATGAGCTAATTTTTGAAATTGTTCTATCTTCACTAGGTTTTATTGGGATTGTCTGAATTAAACTAATGTTTTGAGGGGGAAGATGTAACACGAAATTTACATAACAGCATGTAACATTCATATTTCTTTCTCAAGTATTGCTTATTGCCTGATCCCTTTACAGCTATACAAGTGAACTTTATTTTTTTTTTAATTTTAACTCTTCCTTCCTTCCTTCCTTCCTACCTTCCTTCCCACTCCCTCCTACCCTCTGTCCTTCCCTCTTGCCTTATACATTAACTTTTTACTGATTTAAATTATAATCTTATTGAAAACCATTCTCATCCTGAAAGGGTGCTTGTATTCTTTAATTCCAGTCAGACTATAACCTTGGAGCATGGACTATAATCAAAGAATATTTACTTTAAAGGACATTCATAAACTTAAGTAACATACCCAAACTACAAATACAGAGCATGTCTTGCCACAATATGTTCCCATCATAATATGTCTATGCTTATTTTTCCCTTTTTGGAAAACTCTCCCACTGATACTTTTAATCATGTATATCAACTTATGCAAATGAAGACTGTGAAAGAGATATTTAAAGCATTTTATAATTTAAGATTTTAAAAGTGTATATAATAAGACGATTATCAATAATGTGAAAGCATAAGCCACACCCAGGAGAAAGTAGATACAACCATGCACTGCTTGAATTAATAAATACATAATGTACTAAAAATCCATAAAAAGTGGACAAAGTGATTCTACAGACAATTACAAAAAGTAAAACCAACTTTGATGAGCAAGTCATGCATGTATATGTATGTGTAAAAGAGATATAAAAGAGAATTTTCATGACTCAAAATGATATCACATATAAAAGTCTGATGATTTCATAAAAAAATAACAAAAATTGAAAAATTTCTGACTACAAAGTGATGGTGAGGGCATGAAGCAGAGCAAATATCCCCACCCCATTGGTATGCGTATTAAAATCACTGCCACTTATGGAAATTATTTATCAATGTTTGATAGATTTATATATGTACATGTATATACATTATATATCATTATATATGTATATATATATATTTATACACATATACATATATATATATATAAACAAAATCAGAGATAATATGGAGGCTAATGAGTTAATATGGATAAGTTTAAAATATTCATCTGAGTGAAAAGGAAAAAAAGAAATCTGAATATACAGAACATGATAATTAATATTATCTTATATAGAATTATCTATCTATCTACTTATTTATTTATTTATGGTACTAGGAATTGAAGCCATGAGCACTTTACCACTGAGCTGCATCCCCCACTCTATTTATTTATTCTTATTTTGAGGTTTTCACTAAGTTGCCCAGGCTGACCTTGAACTTATGATCCTCTAGCTTCAGATGCACAAATCATGGGGATTACAGTCATGCACCACCACATTCAGCCAGTGTTATTAGATCATGTGCAAAAACCCTTTAATCCATTACTTAGTTCAGAAATATATGGATAACCAATGACAGTTTGCATATGAATGGTTAATTGTTGAAAAGGTATTCTCTGGGTGAAGGAGGTAATTTTACAGATTCAGGGTAACAAATTAACCAGAACCAGGAGGATAACACAAACAATTTCAATTTCATAAATTAGTTTATGTGTCAAAAGTAAATCTAAGATGGAATAATAAGTATATAAAAGTTGCTTATATTTTCTTATAATTTTTTTGGGAAAAAAAGAGGACTGGGAAAATGAAAGAAGAGTGAAATTAATGTATCCAAAATTTTGTATATATATATACAAAATTTATATATATATATATTATATATAATATATATATATATAATATATATATATATATTTATATATATATATAAAATATATATATACAAAATATATATATATATATATATCATAATGAATCCCAACACCAAGTATTTCCACTATATATATATATATATATATATATATATATATATATATATATAATCAATACTGTAAAAGTGAGGGGATCAAAGGAAAGAAAGGGAGCAATTGCTGGGGAATGTATTAGAGCAAATTATATTCCATGCTTTTGTGATTATGTCAAAATCTATCCTAATATTTTATACAACTAAAAGAATCAATAAAAAGTAAGAGTATGCTTTAATTTAATAAGTAAGGGGCTGGGGTTGTGGTTTAGTGGTAGAGCTATTCCCTAGTACATGTGAGGCAATGGGTTCAATTCTCAGCAACATATAAAGTAAATAGATGCATTGTAAATACTTGTAAAATTAGTACAATCTCCTTAGCTAATTACATCATATATATATATATATATATATATATATATATATATATATATATATATATTTCTGTGTGTACATATGTTATGTATAAATTTGTCTCCTATCACACAACAGAAAATTTATTTCATTACAAAAAATTTAGAAAACTATGAAGTAGTATGTCAACATTCCTTCAGATGGTATAGCCATGATGTGAATAAGAGAGATGGGAATAAAGCAAATTTAATTTGAGTGTGGTCATTATTATTTTAAAATAATGAAACATAATAAAACTATTACCTATCTGAGTGTATAGACAGGCAAGTTTTTTTTTTTAATATTGATGTATATTTGTTTCTTCGTGTGTGAGTTTCTGTGTTTTGTGATCCACTGAGGGCTCTGCAGTCTGAGTTTTGATTTCTTGACCAACCTGTGTTTATGTAGATGAGGTATAGACGGAGTAAAAGAAATGAAGTAACACTTTGATGAACATGATGAAATCTATCCATGTTCTGACATGATTAAATGTTACAAGAAAATCCAGGGTCGACACAATTCCTGTCACCAGGTCAGTCACATCTGATGCAAGGTAAGTAACCTGGGACATGCAATCTGAAAAGCACATATGGATAGCTTCCGGAATTAAACCCATGTGTAATGTTAGTTTTTCTCCAGTTTTATCCCTCTTTAAAGCAGCAAAATATCTGAATAACCAACAAGCACCTTATAGTACAAGCAGGAAGAATATTTAAAAGTGTAAATGAATTTACTTTATACAGTTTTGTGTACATAGTTTGTTTTTGTACCAGAGTTTGAACCCAGGGGCATTTACCCATTGAGTCATATTCCCAGCCTTTTAAAAAATTTTTCATTTTGAGACAGGGCTGTGTTGGCAACAGGTCCACCCTGGCCCCTGGAGCCCTACCTCCACTAGTTTGTTCTGCATGCCAGTGTGGCCAGCTCACAAGGCCATGGCGAACTTGCGGTTTTTCTGTTCCTGCTTATCCGTCTGAGACATATGTATCCCACGGGAATGCCTTGACCTTTTCTGGTCTGATGGACTTATTGTTAAGGGAGGTTTCGGTACCTGACAATAATAGATGTTGAAACTAAATTTCTCCCCCCTCCCTCCTGCTTTTGGGTAGTTTTCCACTTCTGCTGCTTGGGGTATAAAAAAAGGTGTGTTAGCAATAAAGATTATTGACTCCTGGATGAAGAACCTTGGTGTCCTGTGTGTCTTTTAACCTCGCCGTCCCTCGCCGGACTCGGCTCCCTTGGCCGGACGCGGCAATTGGAGGCTCCCACCGAGATCCGGAAAGCAGGGGTAAGCGGACGGGGCTCACCTTCTAAGAAAGAAGGGGGAGGATTGGTTTAAAGATAATTTAAAGAGACAGGGTACGTACCATGGGTAACTCAACAGCGAAGGTTCGTCTGGCCAACGAACTGAAAGAGCTGTTAAATACACAAGGAACAGGAATAAAAACTAAGACTGCAACCGAATTCGTTGAAATTATTGCCCAGGCTTGTCCTTGGTTTCTGACAGGAGGATTTCTTAATAATAGTGACTGGGACCTGGTGAGGCATGACCTTCAGAAATTATTGAGGGACCGGGGCTCGGACAGTGTCCCAGTTGCCACCTTTTCCTTATGGAGGTTGGTAAAGGATGCTTTATTAACAGATAAAGTAAAGATCAAGGATCAGCTTGCTGAATGTGAACAGGCCCTTAATCAGGTGCAGGAAGAGCAAATGGCAGAATCCTTAAAGGATGAGGGTCCCCTTGAGGACTCAGGCTCGGAGGGTAGGAAACGCCTCCAGATTTCTAAGCCCGAAAAGGATCCTGAGGACCTCAGTTCTCTCTCTGAGGAAGAGGAGGGATTAGAAAGGGAGATAGAGGAACTAGAACATCGCCTTAAAAGGGCAAATGTGAGGGTGCCTAGGGCCCCCTCAATTGCCGCACCTCCTCCCTATAATCCTGATTGGAATGAGGACGCCCCTACTAGACGGGCGGGGGTCCACTGGGGTTCTAGAGCAGCTCAGGTTTTTCCAATGATTGAAAACGCCGATGCTGATGGACAGCCAGCCAGAGCCCATGTCCCCCTAGCCTTCAAGGACATAAAACAGCTTAAGGAGGCGGTCATTAATTATGGACCTCATGCCCCTTTCACATTGACCCTCTTCGAGTCCTTCTCAGCCAGTCAACTAATACCTAATGATTGGCAGCAACTTTGCAGGGCTGTGTTATCTGGAGGGGATTTCTTATTGTGGAAAAGTGAATATCATGAAAGGTGCCGCGAGCTGGCTCAGATTAACCTGAATGCGGGCCATCAACGGCGAAATGCTGAAATGTTGACAGGAACTGGGCAGTATGCCACCATAGGCCAACAAATTAATTACGACCCAGGTGTTTATGCTCAAATAGCCTCAGCTGCAGTTCATGCCTGGAAAGCCCTGCCCATTTCTAAGACTGAAGCAAAAATTTCCAAGATCTCTCAAGGACCCTCTGAACCTTATTCGGACTTTATAGCCCACCTAATGCAGACGGCTGGAAAAATATTCCCTAATCTGGAACAGGCTATGCCACTTATTAGACAACTGGCATATGAAAACGCTAACACTTACTGCCAAAATGCTATTAAGTCCTCCCGGGCCAAAAGTATAGATGACATGATTCGAGCATGCAAAGATATAGATGGGCCTCATATTACTGGTCAGGTTTTGGCTGCTGCCCTTAAGACTGGAATGCAAAAAGCTGATAACAGGGGAACCCGCTCTAAGGGGTGTTTTAAGTGTGGGAAAGAGGGACATATAAAGAGAAACTGCCCGGAGAGGAGCGAGGGTGCTGGCAGAGGGATGCCTGGACTTTGTCCTAGATGTCATAAAGGAAATCATTGGAGCAGTGAGTGCAGGTCAAAATTTGACATCCAGGGTAACCCAATACCGTCGGGAAACGGGAGCAGGGGCCCGCCCCGGGCCCCGGAAGCCAAAGTGTATGGGGCAGTGCAGGGACAGAACAGTGCCCCAGGGAGTGGGCGTCTCCGCCGCCTCCCACTGACCAACCCCTTTCTATCTGGGAACTCCCCAGGGGAACACCAGGAAGCGCAGGACTGGACCTCAGTCCCACCTCCCGAGCGGTATTAACTCCCCAAATGGGACCTCAGACGCTGCCTACTGGGGTTTTTGGACCCCTGCAAGAGAGGACGGTGGGACTAGTGTTGGGACGAGGTAGCGCAACTCAGTGGGGCTTGAAGATTCTTACGGGGGTTGTTGATGCTGATTATCAGGGAGAAATAAAAATAGTAGTAGAAGCTACCCAAGGAATTGTTATTCTTCCCCCCAGGGAGCGTATAGCTCAATTGCTGCTGCTGCCCTTAGCTTCCATTCCTGGGCACGCCCTCCGTGGGTCCCGGGGCGACGGCAGCTTTGGCTTCACTGGAACTCCCCAGGCCTTTTGGGTAGCTCATTTGGATTCGCATCCCAACCTGACCATTGAGATACAGGACAAGGCTTTCAAGGGAATACTAGATACGGGGGCGGATGTCTCTGTCATTTCTGAAAAACAATGGCCACCTGCCTGGCCCCTCCAGAGTCCCTCAGCCCTATTACAGGGGATAGGACAGACCCGACCAAAAAGAAGTGCTTCCTTTTTAAAATGGAGAGATGGTGAAGGACATAGTGGCCATTTCCAGCCCTATGTAGTGACTGGACTCCCCACGAACCTTTGGGGGAGGGACTTGCTTCATCAAATGGGGGCTATTCTCACTACCCAGACTTTGAAAGGAAATAATGACTTTGTTAATGATGCAATGCTAAACATGGGATGGATCCCTGGAAGGGGACTAGGAAAGAGACTTGAGGGCAGAATATCACCCGTGGATCCAGCAGAACAGGTTACCCGGCTGGGAAGAGACCGGAGAGGACTGGGAAATTTATCCTAGGGGCCACTGAAGTGCGGCCACCTCCACTGTCCATTACTTGGTTATCAGATGACCCTGTGTGGGTAGAACAGTGGCCCCTAACTAAGGACAAATTACAGGCCGCTTCCCTATTAGTTCAAGACCAGCTTGAGTTAGGACACGTGGTGCCCTCTACCTCCCCTTGGAATACCCCTATTTTTGTTATACAAAAGGGGTCTGGGAAGTGGAGACTTCTTCAGGACCTACGAGCTATTAATAAAACTATGCAACCCATGGGACCCTTACAACCAGGGCTACCCTTTCCTACTGCGATCCCAAAGGATTGGCATCTTATTGTCATAGATTTAAAAGATTGTTTCTTCTCTATCCCCTTAGACCCACGAGACCGAAAGCGTTTCGCTTTTTCCTTGCCTTCCACAAACTTTAGGGAACCTTACCAACGGTATGAATGGACTGTCCTACCTCAAGGGATGACTAATAGTCCTACAATGTGCCAATATTTTGTAGCTGAGGTTTTGCGACCCTTTCGACAGCAGTTCCCACAGCTCTACCTCATTCATTATATGGATGACATCTTACTGGCAGGGCCCAAGAAAGAAAGGCTTCTTCAATCTTATGAAGTCCTCCAATCCCTTCTAAAAGGGGCAGGGCTGGTCATAGCACTCGAAAAGGTGCAGTTTCAACACCCTTACAATTATTTGGGATACATCATTAATAACATAGGAATCTTTCCCCAGAGACCCCAGTTCCAGATAAATCAGCTCAAAACTTTACATCAGTGGCAGACATTCCTCGGAGAAATACAGTGGCTGCGCCCATCCTTTCATATTCCAACTGGAGAGCTCAAACCCCTGTATGACCTCTTGCGAGGAGAGCCTTCTCCTACGTCGTGTAGAGTACCTACACCAGAAGCCTTACGAGCACTGAGGCTAATAGAAGAGGCTCTGCAGGACATGCAGATTACGCAGATAGATTATTCTCTGCCCTTGTCATTTATAGTTCTACCTTCTAAAATTACTCCCACAGGAGTGTTCTGGCAAACGGGTCCCATTTATTGGGTCCACTTGCCGGCTTCTAACCCCGGGTATTGACTCCCTTTTATGAGCTAGTTATTAACTTAATTTGGAAGGCTAAATATTTGGGTGATGCATTGTTTGGAAAAACCTTTGACATACTTATTCAACCTTACACTCAAGATATGATACACAAGTTACAACAAGAACATGACCTTTGGTGTCTTTTCCTGTGCAGCTTCAAGGGTCAGATTGATAATCACTTCCCTAAACATAGACTTTTGGAGAGCTTTAAAAGGTGTCCCATTATCTTTCCAAAGATTATGAAAAGGGAACCTATTCCAAAGGCCCAAACTGTATATACAGATGGGGCCAAAAATGGATTTGCCGTCGTTTTTGATGGATCTCAAATTCTCCGACAACCTGTGTCAGGTCAGTCGGCCCAAAAGGCAGAAGTTGAAGCTTTAATCATAGCTCTCAAAGTCTATAGTTCTATTCCTCTTAATGTGTATACTGACAGCTTGTATGTAGCCAATCTGGCTCTAGTCATAGAAACAGCATCATATATTGGAAAGCAATCCACCATCACAGAACAACTACAGGTAGTTCAGCTTCTCATTTGGGCTAGACGAGATCCTCTATACATCGGCCACATCCGAAGCCATTCAGGGCTCCCTGGACCTTTGTCAGAGGGCAACGCAAAAGCAGACGCTGCTACTCATGCTGTCGGCCTTTCCTGTGTGACGACCAAATATGATAAGGCCTTACAATTCCATAACAAATTTCATTTAAATGCACAGTCTTTACGCTTCCACACAGGATGTTCACGAGACCAAGCTTTACAGATTGTCTCATTATGTCCAACCTGTGCACCATTTATTCATTCTCCTTCCCTTGGGGTTAATCCAAGAGGACTACAACCTAATGATGTCTGGCAAACTGATGTTACACACTTCCCTAGCTTTGGTAAGCTCTCCTTTATACATGTTTCCACTGACACATATTCTGGCTTCATTTTTGCCACCTTACATACTGGAGAGAAGGCTAAGGACGTAATCAGTCATCTTCTAAAAGCCTTTTCCTCCATGGGCACCCCACGATGCCTCAAAACCGATAATGGTCCCGCATATGTAAGTCAGGCGGTTCAACGGTTTTGCACCCAATGGGAAATTAATCATAAGACTGGAATCCCTTATAATCCACAGGGACAAGCTATCGTGGAACGAGCCCATCAACATTTAAAAACTTATTTACAAAAAACAAAAGAGGGGGAGATATACCGGAATTGTCAGGGACCACAAGCACTTCTAAGCATAACCCTATTTACTTTAAATTTTTTACTCACTGACACTGGAGGGCACACAGCTGCACAACGCCACTTTTCCCCTCCCACTGTACAAGATGCTCAAATAAGGTGGAAAGATTTATCCACCGGAAAGTGGCAACCCCCGGCTCCACTCTTAGCTAGAGTGAGGGGAGCTGTATGTGTTTTTCCCCCAGGAACTGAGAAGCCCATTTGGATCCCGGAGCGCTGCACCAAACCGGTGAATGAAAATTCAAGACAAAATGAAGTTCCCAAGATGGCTGATCCTGCCGTTGTTGTTCTCACCCCTTCAAGTGAGTGCCGAGACACACCTCATGAGCTGGACCCCGCTTGTGGCATTCCTTCTGGACAGGTTTGCTGAAGGAGGGCTTGACCCCCCCACCTGGGAATATTCATGAATATCTTTTTGGAGCCCCTTGTGAGTGTAAGGGAGGGCCCCAGCACTCGGCCCCCTCTGGTTATATCCAGAGCATTGATTGTGGGACTAAAGTAGCCTACATGGCGGCTGAACTCAATGAAAACATCAGAGGATTTAAGCAACCAAAATGGGTATGTGTTAATAAGCCCGGACTTGTTGTCCCTAATCCGACCGAGACTCTTGGAAGCTGTTCCACCACTTGTCATTACACCCCGGCAATGCACATCTCCTGTTATACATCGGCCTCAATTTGTGTTAATAATCAAGGAAAACAGTATTTTGAGGCCATCCTAACTAACACCCGTGGAGAATGGGGGACCACTTATAATTATATTCCTTTTCTTGGTGACCGGGGAGGGGAAGGCATCACGACTCGGTTAACGGAGGCGGGATGTGAGGGCGTCGTGGGTAAACCTTCCTGCTGGCCCATGCAGGCCCCTATCGGAATCTCTGACGGAGGGGGACCCACTGATGCTATCAAACACCTTCAGGTGATTAAGCTTTTAAAGCCAGAGATTCCTAAGCCTACATACCACCCCTTGATATTGCCCAAATCCCAATTTCCTGATTTAGATGCCAATACATTAGATATCCTAGAAACTACCTTTTCTTTACTTAACAGTTCCAATCCTACATAATCCTAGATGATGTGCAAACCCTGTCGGGAACCATTAAAGACTTACAAGACCAGATAGACTCCCTAGCAGAAGTAGTTCTTCAGAACAGGCGGGGTTTAGACTTGCTTACTGCCAATCAAGGGGGAATTTGTTTAGCCCTTGGGGAGAGGTGCTGTTTTTATGCTAACAAATCTGGCATAGTTCGCACAAAAATTAAACAACTCCAAGAAGACCTAGAAAAAAGGAGGAGGGAATTATTTGAGAACCCTCTCTGGACTGGACTTAATGGATTTTTGCCTTATCTTCTTCCCTTATTGGGACCATTGTTAGGCCTCCTTCTAGTAGTGGCAATAGGACCCTGCATTGTAAATAAGATAGTACAATTCATTAAGGATCAAATTAATATCTTAGCCTCTAAGCCAATACAGGTTCACTATCAACGCTTGAAGATGGATGATCGCCTCTCTGAGATATACTTCAGACCTATCCGAAGATGAGTGTCCTCCTTAAAAGAAGAACTCCTGCCATATCTTTTCTCTATGCATACCTCTCCCTCTTGCCTTCCTGTACTAGGATCTTTGCTGTCTAATCTCTCGGTCCAATCACATCTGCCATTCGGCGGTGATGGTCGTGGGTCCCGTAGGTGGAGACGGTTAAGCGTTCACCGCAATAATGTCTTGATAGGTCATAACACCTTGAGCTGATCTTGTAGTACCCAGTGACGGGCAACTTTCACGCTTGCTGTGCGACCTAAGCCAGGGAATCGGGGCCTTCCCAGAGACGGGTAAGCATCGCAAGGGCTGTGAACGACCTAAGACAGGGGCTACTTGATTCCCACTGGCATGCAAAAAACAAAAGAGGGGGACTTGTTGGCAACAGGTCCACCCTGGCCCCTGGAGCCCTACCTCCACTAGTTTGTTCTGCATGCCAGTGTGGCCAGCTCACAAGGCCATGGCGAACTTGCGGTTTTTCTGTTCCTGCTTATCCGTCTGAGACATATGTATCCCACGGGAATGCCTTGACCTTTTCTGGTCTGATGGACTTATTGTTAAGGGAGGTTTCGGTACCTGACAATAATAGATGTTGAAACTAAATTTCTCCCCCCTCCCTCCTGCTTTTGGGTAGTTTTCCACTTCTGCTGCTTGGGGTATAAAAAAAGGTGTGTTAGCAATAAAGATTATTGACTCCTGGATGAAGAACCTTGGTGTCCTGTGTGTCTTTTAACCTCGCCGTCCCTCGCCGGACTCGGCTCCCTTGGCCGGACGCGGCAGGCTGCATTATTTGCTGAGGCTGGCATCAAACTTGTGATTCTCCTGTTTTATCCCCCTAAACTCCTGGGACTACAGACATGTGCCACTGCGCCCAGCCTGGCTTCACATTTAAGATGACCATATCAGATGATTATAGATATACTTATTTAAAAATTATGAATATTAGGAAACATAATGAGAATTATAACAAAATTATAGAAAAGCATGTATGACCAGAGTGAGTCAAATATTTGAATTTTTAGCTACGTGCAAATTTTTTCTGCAATTACTATTATGCACTCTAATAATTTTAATGGCATTAAATTTTTAAAAAATGTAATTTTTTTATGGAGTTGAGATTGAAAGTTCTAGGGTTGACTCCAGGTCCTTGCACATACCAAGCAAGCATTCTATCACTGAGCTTTATCCGCCAGCCGTAGGTATAATATTTGGATTATGGTTTTACTGTCTGTCTCCTTTCTTTAAGTCTGTAGATCATTCTTGAAAAAAATTAATTTTGTACATTGTGTCATCTGTTGATAATAAAAATCCTTGGAAAAAATCGAATAATTTCATTTGGTACAATATAGTGGGCTTAATCTAACTTCATGTAAATTAAATAATAAAAGTATCAATATTTATAATTTTTTGTTTTTTTAAAGTATCAATATTTATAATTTTTTGTAAACCCATACTTATGAGAAATTGAGATAAATCAGATATTTAGAAATGCATTTTATCCCTGTATAGAATAAGCAAGAATTAAAGGGGTTCATATTGGATGTTTAAGAGCTAAAGTATTTAGTGCCAAAACTACATCCTGATTTTCAGTTCCCCCTAAACATTCTGCAAGTTTTGTTAAAATCTCACTTACCTGTGGAACAGTAAATTCAGATCTACTTATGTTATACACATGGTTCATTTGTATTGTTTTTATCCACTTACTTGACTGTTGATAGAGCCCAAAGGAGATGCCCCAAGGGGAATATGACCCAATTATTTTCTGGTTCATAATAATTTAATTCACCATAAAGAGATAATGGCTCTGGCAAAAAATACTGCATGTTGACAGAAAAAAAAATGGAATTATTTTGTGTCTGATTTAAATAGGTGTTTTAGAAAATATATAAAATGCTTTTATGTTAAGAAAACTTAAGACCTGTGGAATCACTGTCAAATAACTTTAACTTTGTTATGATCTCCTTCTCCAAAGCCCAGTTTATCTATACTGATAATACAAGCCATTTAACATTGCAAAAAGTCAGTAATTATGGTGAACATTTATAATGAAACATCACCATATGTTTCTTAAGATATATACCATCTGGGTTTTCAATTTTCATATAGATCACACTTTTACTTGTTCAAAATATACACTGCTGTCTGAAAAATGAATAAAGTACATTTTGAACTTATTCGAGGATTATTATTCGAGGTAATTAGAAACTATGAAAGTGACTAAATGTGGAAGAGACAAAAATTAAAACTTGGACTTAATAAATCATGTAGTTTGTGAATGGTGTAGAAACTTTGTATGTGTGTGTAAAGAGAGAATAATAAATTATAAAGAAATTTAGCCACAGAAACATGTGCAATAAATGTAAATGAGCACAGAGACACACACACACATGGTACACACACATGTACCCAGAGCTTATAAAGAGAGAAATTTAACACAGGTGGATAGGAACGAAACAAAAGAATATTTTATTTTCATCAATTCTCCAGATCCTCTTGATGATAGCTATGTTGAAAATGATAAATAGTGACAATATCTCATTTTATGCTCATACATTTTAAAGACAAGCGTAGTGAAATTATTTGCATAGTCAAGTATACTTTTTCATAATCACAAGCACATCACAGGGTGGATTATGTGGGTACACTGAAAATTAACATTAGTCATTAGAAACACCATAAAGGGAATCAAGTATGAAAAAGGAATAAAGTATACTGTTGTGATTGGTTTGAGACTATCTCAGAGAATCTAGGATGTGCCTCAATGAAGAGTTGATACCTGAGACCCAAATTTAAATAGATAAAATGTGAAACTATGAATTCTTAACACATTTAAAAATAAACAGACAACAAAGCCACGTGAACAAGTACTCTGGTATTTAAGAGAAATACCTGGAAAAAAAGAAAGAAAGAAAGAATAAAATGACAATATAAAAGTGAATGAAGCTTAGACAAGGCCAGCTGACCATCTCATCATCTAATAAATTGTTCTATTCTTTGCTGGGTTGTTGGGTTTTCTTATATCTTTAGGTTGGAGCAGATTAAATTACAATATTTCAGCAGCATCAAAGAATGTTCATCAGCAGCCCTTACTTAAAATGAGTAACTCACTTGTTGGAAAAAGAAAGAAAGAAAGAGAAAGAAAGAAAGAAAGAAAGAAAGAAAGAAAGAAAGAAAGAAAGAAAGAAAGAAAGAAAGAAAGAAAATGTCCGAAAATGGATGGCCATCAAGGCACTACTTTGATTAAAGATATTAGCTTTAAAGGACCACACATTTAATAATATGTTTATATGAAATGTACAGAATAAGCAAATACATGCAGATGAACAGTAGATTAATATTACTTCAGGAACGAGGTAAGAAATTAGGAATAACTGTTAAACAATATAAGTTTTCTCTTCAAAATGGTCAAAATGCACAACTGAAAACATACAAAACATACTAAAAACACTGAAAGTGAAATTGAAAACATGTATTTTGTAGTTTGAAAAATTATCTAACATTTAGAAATTTCCCATATATTAATTTTATAAGCACAAAATCATATTCATAAAAATTCATCAAAAATTGAGAAGAATGTGTACTTATAATTTTATGATTTTTTTTATTTTGATGGGTTTATCAGGATATTATTAAATCTATTTTTGACTAGTGATAGTTTTGACTTCTGATGGATTTGTCAGAACTTGTTGAGACACCAAACACATCTTTATAAAGCACAGACAATATTTCACGTACACACACACACACATTCTGGATAGATTTTAAACATTTCCATATATTTGTGAAATTTTTGCAGTTATTTCTATAACAGATGCTTAGATTTACACCAAGGTATGAGAGGTGATACCTGATATTATTTCAATCTTCACAAATTTGTTTAGACTTTTTTGTGTCCTAATATCTGATCGATGTTGAGGAATGCTCCACGTGCAATTGGGAAGAATATGCATTCTTCAACTGCTAGACTTTATGTTCTATATGTGTCTGTTAAGTTCATTGGGTCTTCATTTATTTTTGGTCAATCACTAACTCCTCCTTTTGCCTGTTGGTGATTACACGTTTCCTTGATTTTCTTGATGTTTGTGGCAATGCATCAGTGTTTTGCACTTAAAGACATAGGGACTTATCGCAGTTTTCTAAGTTTGTTTTTGTCTGAGAAAGACTCAGGGCAGCATTCATGTTCATTGTGTTTGCAGGGTAGCTGTGGTTGGCATGGCTCTGCTAGGGCCTTGTTGGCAGAAACCATGCTAGGGCACACTGGAACCCCAAGAGCTGATGCGGCATTCCTGAAGCCTGGGAGGCTGGCAGGCTATTCCGGATTATGTGGAATCTATGGCCATGAAAGTCAGATCAACAATGGTGCAAGTTGGAGATTGTCCTACAAGGACATGTGGCTATGTGGCCCTATTGAATGCCAGAGACTCAGTCTGCTGGTAGCTGCCTGAAATCTGGAGCTTGGACAATTGCATGCTAACGTGGGGAGTTTTAATACTGAGTATTCCTGGTTTGGATTTCGAACTTTTAGAAAATGTCCACCTCACCTCATCTTTAAACTCTAAATTCGGGGCATGGTGGTAGTGATGATACCTGTTCACCTCTGATACAATTCTAAGATATCCCCTTCAATTCTTTTGTTCCTATTTCTGGTGGTTCAGAGAACATGGATCCTAAATGTCTGTGATTTAGAAGTTATTCCTTGTTAGAATATTTAGTTTTGTGTATACTCCTAAAGAAAAACTTTATAATCCCAGTACTGTCAAATACACTGTGGGCTCCTCCATGTATATTTTGGAGAGGGTGAGGTATGGCACTTTAAGGTAGAGTTATAGTAGTCTGTTTGAAGTTGTGTTATGTGACCCATGGTAGGGCAGCTTTGGCTCCATCTGATATACACAGCTCAAAGGACACCTTAATGTATTTCTGGACACACTAGGTAGTGGTTGGTGTCTTTGGGATGTCAATGTGTAAGCTGCTTTGTGGAGTGTACTGATGTGTACACGCTGAGGTTCCCAGGTGACTGCTTAAAGGTTACATCTCCTGAGGATTTATGAATCAGAATGATAATTGAGTTAACTGGCATCTCGGGAACTCATAGCTGTGGCCCCACAAGATGTGCTGGGCACCTGAACTACTTTGCTGTTTGCTATGATTTTCTCCTCAAACAGTGCTTGTTAATCAGCCCAGAGGCCCAGATCTGTGTGCCTGGAGGGTGCCGCATCAGCTGGTTGTTTGTGTTGGGTGTGGTGGTGCAGGGGGCAGGCTTCAGGGCTGTTGCTGAATGTCTTGTCTTGGAGCACTGAGTACCCAAGCTCCTCTGCAGGGTTTTTTTGTTGTTTTTTTTAATGTCAGCAGAGAATGTGTTGATTCTGTACAACTGCAAGGCCTATAAAAACAGCTCTTGGTAGATGGACTGTTACAAAGTAGTTTCCATCTTGTTTGTCTCATGGTGAGGGGCTTACCCATCACCAAGATGTGGGGAGGGTGTTAGTTGGCCTGTGTAAGTCTGAACTCCTGATGAGGCAGCAGGGAGAGTGCTTTTATTCTTGCTTCAGCTCTGCCTCTCTCCCCTTGTCTTCAGAGAGGTAAAGGGATTTTGGTATCCTTCAACTTTTAACAATCCCATTACAAGTTCCTTCATCAGCTCTCTTGAAGATGTTATTTGATTCCATCTCTGGGTGGTGAGAAGCTGTATTGATTTAATGTGTCCTAGGGAGTCTAATTAGCTATTGGCTCTATAAATTGGCTGCTGTGCCTAGCACAGCTTAATTCCAAGTCCCTCCAATTCTAAAACTTTCTGATATTAATCCTGTGAGTTTTTACTCTGTCCACCAAATCTCTGTTCATCTGCTTCACTTCTTCTCTGTAGAGAAGATGAGTGTTGCTGACTAGATACTCTCTGCCACCTTTTGAGTCCAAAATCAAAATATTTTAAATACAATTCATGACAAGAAGGCACTAAAATTGAGACTACTTTTTTCCAGTTTAATGTTTAGTATGAAAAATTTATTTCATCCATACACTTATTTTTTTAAAAAGTTTTTTCATTGCCTCTATCACATCTTTGTTTCTCAAACTATAGATGATGGGATTCAGCATAGGGATAACAGTGCTGTAAAATACTGACACTATCATGTCATGCTCCAGAGCATAGCTGGAACTTGGTCTCATATACATGAAGAGGATGGTCCCATGATAAATGGACACTCCAGTCAGGTGGGAGCCACAGGTAGAGAACACTTTCCTCCTCCCCTCAGCAGAATGCATCTTCAGAATGGCCAACAGGATGAAGCCATAGGAGATCAGGACAATCAGGATGGTGACTATCTCAATGGAGCTCACAAAGAGGAAGAGCAGAAGCTCATTTATGTGAGTGTCAGAACAAGAAATGGCAAGTAGAGGAGGGATGTCACAGAATATGTGTCTGATTACATTGGATCCACAGAAGGACAGGCTAAAAGTGGCCACTGTATGTAAAATGGCATGAAGAATTCCTCCAACACAGGAAGCCATGATGAGTGGCACATAGACCCTGGGTGACATGCTCACTGAATACAGAAGTGGGTTGTAGATGGCCACATAGCGATCATAAGCCATGGCAGCCAAGAGAAAGCTTTCTGTGGTTCCAAAAGTGACAGCAAGAAATGACTGTGTTGCACATCCATAGAATGAAATCATTTTACTTTTTGATATGAAATTTACTAACATATTTGGGATAACATCTGTGGAATAGGAGGCATCCACAGAAGACAGCACACTCAGAAAATAGTACATGGGATTGTGGAGCCGGGAATCCAAGATGACTAATCCAATCAGTCCCAAATTTCCTGTGACAGTAAAAATATAAACTACTAGGAATATGACAAAGAGCATGATTCTCAGTTCTTTATTGTCCGTGAAACCCTGAAGTATAAATGAATTAACTTCAGTGACATTCTTCATGGCTAAATGTCATAAAACAGACTTGAAGATCTTCAAAGATCCTAGTTCACAGCCCTATAAAAATAATGAGCAAACCTGTAAGACAAGTGAAAATTATCTTATCTCTTTATAATTTTTATTAGTTCATAATAATTATGCACAGTGGTACCATTTAACTTAACATACTTTGATCAATGTCTTTCCCCAATTCTTTTCCCTGTCTTCCCCTCCATCCTTTTCAGGATTCCCTTCCTATACTCTACTGGGCTCCTTTCTGTTTTTGTCAGATAGCTTTTCTTCCTCTTTTCTTTCTAACTTCCATGCATGAGAGAAAACATATGACTCTGGGCTTTCTTTTTTCTTTTTTCACATAACATGATGCTCAGGAGTCCTAATTATTTTTGTCAGTGTATAATTTCCACACAGTGGATCAGGAGACAATGAAACAATGGTGAGTGAAGTCTTGATGCCACTCATGCAAAATTATATGAATGGTGTAGTATTTTTTTTTTACTTAGTAGTTAAACTCATCCTTTCTAAATGCCATCAGGTCAAAACTATTGATTCATCAGAGAGTTCTATTAGCTGTTTCTTAATAAATTGCATTAAAACATCAAATGAGGAGCAGAAAGATAATCTTTTAACATCTGAACACGTGAGATTGTATAGAAGTAAACAGATGACATAGAGAGAGCTTCAGAATTTCAGATCCTTCAGAAATTTTTAAAATAACTTGCTACTTTCTTGTAGGATTCAAGCATTCTATATTTTAAATTAATGGAACAAAGTATTGAAGGAAAAATAGATTAATAAATTTTAATATTTTATTTAAAATATAAAATATACTGAATTACATTGATTTCAAAGAATAACACATTTCTGAGTTATATTTTACAGGCTAATTTCTAAAATTGGTTCTATATCAAGTCTTACTGGGATTATCTAAATAATACCAAAGTTTAGAGGGTAAGATACAGTTAAACAGTTCACCATTTTTATAATTTTGGAATCTTGACATTCTGTGAGTTTCGTTTACTCCCTCAATATCTGATGAAAAGTGATAGAGTTATTCTGAAAAAGCACATTGTTCTCTACAGTTTTTATTTTTGTTTAGATGTAATCAAACATGAACTCAGTTATATAACAGCTAGTTAACTGCTAAGTCACAAAGTAGTTCCATAATCAAAATATTTACAAAACAGTCTTTATAAAATATATACGTAAAGATAAAATGTAGAAATAGGTAATTGATAGAATAAATCTTTCCCCATTCATCTCATGATTAAGCAAATTAGGTATTGGAGTTACCTGTACATAAGTTCAGTTTCTATTTCGAGTAGGTGAAACTGTCTGCTAGAAAGTATAGATTTTACATATATATATGTAAAAAAAAAGCCAGCCTCATGCACACCCTCCATCTCTGTCAAGTTCCATGCATTTCTGATATATATATATATATATATATATATATATATATATATATAATCAATTATCTTTTTTTTAAAGGAGTGAAATGTATATGACTAAAATGTAATGGGGGAAGTGTGAAGAAAAACAAAGATTCCCTCTCCACTAGTATTAAAATGACTGCAATTTTGAGAAACAATTTGTAAATGTTTGATAAATAAATATATATATATATATATATATATATATATATATATATATATATATATAAAATCAGGGAGAATATAGAACTAAAATGATTTAATATGGATGAGTCTCAAATATACATTTGAGTGAAAAGAGAAAAGGGGCATTCGCATGTGCAGAACAAGAGAATTAGCCTATCTCATCCTGGTACAGTGACACATACCTGTAGTCCCAGTTGCTCTGGAGGCTGAGGCAGGAGAATTGCGAGTTCAAAGCCAGCCTCAGCAACAGCAAGGTACTAAGAAAATCAGTGAGACCCTTTCTGTAATTAAAATACAAAACAGGGCTAGGGCTGTGGCTTAGTGGTCGAGTGCCCCTGAGTTCAATCCCCAGTCCCCCTCCCCCCCATAAAAAACAAAACAATTAGCATATCTCATTTAAAGATATTTAAAATGCTTGCAAAAACTTTTTTTTTTTGTAAATGAGCGTGTAAACATAAAGTTAGCCAATTACAGCTTGCATATGAATGACAAAATATAGACATGGCATATTTTGTATAAGATAATTTGCAAAGCTCCGGATCACATATTATAGGAAGACAACGGAGTATACAAAGAATTTCAATTTCATAAGTAAACTACAGGTCAAAGATAAATTGAAAATGGAATCCTATGTATATTAAATGTCAGTCATATTTCCCTATAATATTCATTATAAAACTGAATATATTTTAATTTAAAAAGTAAATATCTACATGTTAATATCTATTAGTTCTCTTAAAATTAGTAGTCTCCTTAGTTAATATATATGCATTTATGTGTGTGTCTGTGTGGGTGTGTGTGGGTGTGTGTGTACTTGAATAACTTGTAAATAAAACCTGCATAACTATTCCGAGTATGAAAAGTTGGAAAAAAAGAAACAACTACTTTATTGCATGTGATTGACAATGTGCTATCAAAATGCATACAAACTTTATGAAAAACTATAAAATAAGGCACTTCAATAAGATGAAACAAAAATACCATTAAGCAGTAAACTCATAGTTATAATCATTCCAATTAAAGTATTTGTGGAAGTATAATTCTCATGCCAGAAGATTAAACCATTGTAAAAGGAATAATTCTTTGGCAATTACATTTATACTGATGCACACCCTCCATCTCTGTCAAGTTCCATGCATTTCTGTCATTGCAAACTATCCAGTAAATAACTTTTCCCCATAATTCCCTCCTTTGAGCCCCTGGCTACCATCAATGTATGCTCTGTTTTTATCTGTTGGTTTATTCTGGATAGTTCATATAAATGGAATCATAATACATACGGCCATGTGTGGCTAACTTCTTTTATTCTGCATAATTTTCAAAATCCAGACCTATTTCAGCATGTGTTATTAGATATCACTTTTGTGGTTAAAGGCATCCAATCATATATATTTCATAGTTTGTAAATGCATTATTCTTTTAAATATTTAAACTCATTTCACCTTTGGCTGTTATAATTAGTACTACAGGTTCTTATTTTGTTAGATTGACTACTGTTAAGTATTTTGATTATATATCAGGGAGTGGGGTTGTGGGGTCATATATTAATGATGTTTAATATTTTGAGGAATCCCCACAAAGTTTCTTTCAATAACTGCTCCATTTTCAGTTCCTATTAGCTATGTAGAAGGGCATTGCTTTCTTCACATCCTTGCCAACACGTGATATTTGCAGATATTTTAACTTTTAATAGTAGTAGATCTTAAGTGGTATCTTGTTGCAGGATTGATTTACATTCCTTAGTCACTAATGATGCTGAGCAACTTTTCATGCCTCTAGGTTCATTTGTATATTTATTAAAGAAATGTATATTCAAACTCTTTGGTTGTAATTTAATAGGTTACACACAAATAATTCTATTTGCATTAAATTTAAAAATTTCTGTGTATAATATTTTTTGATAGTGCTGGGTTGGAAATCTTGTCCTTGCACATGCATTCTATCAGTAAGCTTTATCCTCAGACCTGGGTGTAATATTTGGATTATGATTTTTAACTCTTTCCCTTTTCTTTATGTCTGTAGATCATTCTTGAAGATAAAAAGAAATTTTTCAATTGTTTGATCTGTTGGTAACTAAAGTACAAGGGACAAATATCACAATTTTATTTGATACTTATAGTAGGCTTACTCTTACTTCATGTAAATTAACTAATAAAAACATCAATATTGGTAAAATTTTCTTTGTTTTCTAGGAAGGATTCATGTACAATATTTATTTAGAAATTGGTATAAATCAGATATTGAGAAATACATTTTATGCCCCTATGAAATAAGCAACAATTTAAGGGATTTTTATTGGATGTTTAATAGCTAAAATATTTACTGTCAGAACATCATCCTGAATTTTAGTTCCCCCCAAATATTCTGCAAATGATTTCAAAATCTCTCTTACCTGTGGAATGGCAAATTTAGGTTGACTTATGTTATAAATATGGTTTGTTTAGACTGTTTATATTCACTTACTGACTGTTGATGGAGCCCAAAGGAGATGCCCCAAGGGGAATATGACCCAATTAATTTCTGGTTCAAAATAATAGCATGATGATTCAATTCATAATAAAAGAGACAATGGCTCTGGAAAAAAAGACTGCATGTCGATGAAAAAAATAAATGGAATTATTTTGTGTTTGATTCAAAATATTGGCTTATTAAATATATTTAAGATGCTTTAATGCTAGCTAAGATATGTTAAGACCTGTGAAATCACTGTCACATAGCTTTAGCATTGTTATTATTTCACTTCTCTGAAGCCCAGTTTTCCTCATGCAGATGATATAATCCATTCAACATTGCAAAAAAGTCTGTAATTATAGTAAACAATGATAATGTAAAATCACCATATGTTTTTCAATAAATCTAGCAAATAGGTTTTCAGTCTTCAAATATTACTCTGTTAAAAATATACACTGCTGTCTTTGAAGTGAATAAATTATGAATTTTGTGGTTATCAGAAGATTATTATTCAGGGTAACGGGCAAACTACAAAAGTGACATTTGTCTAATAAAATATTTACAATTTTCACATAATTTTAATCTCTTATACTTCTTATACAAAGTATTTGTTCAATTCATGTGTCCATTTATGAAAGTGTTGTGTGCACATGTGTATGTGAAGATTTCTGAGTACTGTTTATTCATCCTTGTAAGAAGTATAGCTAGCAGGTTTTCCTCCATTCTGAAGGTTTTCCTTCAATATGATAATTATTTCCTTTACTGTGAAGCTTTTAAATTCGATGTCATCTCACTTATTAATTCTTGCTTTCCAGAGCTGTAGGAGTCCTAGTCAGGAAGTCCTTGCTTATGCTTATGTGTTGGACTGTTTTTCTTGTTTTCTTCAAGCAATATCAGTGTTTCAGATGATATACTTAGGTCTTTGATTCATTCTGAATTGATTTTTGTACAGAGTGAGTAACAGGGATCTAGTTTTATGCTTCTACATATATATTTCCGATGATACCAGCACCATTTCTTAAAAAGGCATTTTTCACATGTATGTTTTTCACACCTTTGTCAAGAATCAGATCGCTTTTACTGCATTAGTTTGTATCTTCCTCTATTCTATCCCATTATACAAGTATCTATTTTTAAGCCACTACCATGATGTTTTGGCTACTAAGGCTCTAAATATATTTTGATGTTGGACAGGGAGATACCTCCAGTATTGTTCTTTTTGCTCAGGATTGTATTAGCTATTCCAGATCATTTGCTTTTTCAGGGCAGTTTTTTCTAGTTCTTTGAAGAATGTCATTGGTATTCTTTTCAGCATCTTTCTTTTTTTCATTTATTAGTGCATTATAGTTAAAAGTATAATGTAGCTGGGTTCATTTTGACAAAATCATACATGCACGTAATTTGATTACTCCATGTCATTTCCCGGTGCTCCTCTCCTCCTTGCTCTGCATAGTCTCCTTTTTCTACTCTATTAGTCTTCCTTTCACTTGTTTATTTATTATGATTTTCACAATCTCTCAGAATTTCTGAACATTTTAACATCCCTGTTATTTTTATCAATTTGAAAGAAATTTTTTACATTTCTTTTTTCATAAAAAATTTAAATAATAATAATATGTTCACCTAGCTCAAAACCCAAAATGTATAAAAATTACACATTAAAGTGGCCCTTACATTTTCCCAGGTCTCAACCATTCTCCCTTACCCCAAACTTTAAAGATTAAAAGATTTAAAGATTTACTCCTGAACTTGAAAGATTCACAGACCTTTTGTAGCTTTATAATTGTATAATTGGTATTTTAATGGGGAGTGTATTGAATCCATACATGACATTTAGTAATATGTCCATTTAACAATATTGATTTTTTTGAACCATAAACATGGGAGTTCTTACCCATTTACTATTTTTGGAGTGACAATGTTTGTCATAAAATAGGAAATAGATTCAATCAGAGCATACATACAAATAAAAATGCATGCTGTACAAATTTTTAAGTGAAGTAGATACACTTAAGAGTCAAATCTGCCAATCAGTGGACCCTGACTCTGAACATGCTTCCCTTTTGTTAGTCTTCATTTTAACTAGAATCTAAATAAATTATAATGCCCAGTCTCTCAGGCTGATACTGCCATCATAGAATGAATTTGAAATTGTTTACTCTCTTTCTATTTCATGAAATAATTAGAGGAATGCTGGCATTAATTATTCTTTATAGACATGGTAGAGCTCAGCTGAGAATCCATTTTGTCCTGCGCTTTTTTTTTTTTTTTAAGGCTTTTAACTATTTCTTCAGTTTCATTGCTTCAAATTGGTCTGTTTATTTTTTTTTATTGGTTGTTTAAAACATTACAAAGTTCTTGACATATCATGTTTCATACATTAGATTCAAGTGGGTTAAGAACTCCCATTTTTATATATCCTAATGTTTCACTTTGTTTAGAAATTTAGCAGTATCTTCTAGATTATTAAGTTAATTGGAGAATAAATTGTCAAAATAACTTCTAATGATCCTCTGGATCTAAGAAGAGTCTGTGGTGATGTTTCCTTTTTTATTTATTTTTTTCAGAAAGGAAGAAGCAAAATTCTTTAATTCTTTATTGCTGCTTGACATGATCATCTATGTAGAAAATTTTACAGATCCGACAGAACAACAAGTAGTTATAATGAGGTAGTTGAACAAGAAAACAAATCAATATACAGGAATAAATTACATTTTTATGTGCAAGAAAAATAAATTATATGTATATATAATAGAAATATTTAGAAATTCATACATAATACATATAATAGTATAAGTTATAAAATATTTAAAGATAAGATTTTCCAGAAGATATTCAAGACCTAAATACTGAAAATTACAAAATATTGCTGAGAGAAATTAAGACTTAAGTTATAGGAGAAATAAATTTACCATATTCATTGATCATAAGACTCTATGTTATAAAGTTGTCAACTCTCAAGTTGATTTATAGACTCAGTGTAATCCCAATTACACATAGCAGTCTTTTTGTAGTGATATTATTTTTTTGGAAATTGACAAATCAATTCAAAAATTTATATATAAATATGAAAAAGCTTAACTAGCCAAAACAATTTTGAAAATAAACAAAGTTCAAGGACATACATTACATGGTTTTATGACTTATTGAAAGGTCTAGAAAACAAAACAATGTGCCATTGATGTAAAAATAGACCAATAAATAACTGATGCAGACTAAGGGGTACAGTAAGAGATTTAGGCTTTCTAGGTCAACTGACATTGGATGAAAGTGAAAGGATGCTCTTGTCTACAAATGGTGCTGGACAATTTTCAAACCAAAAAGTGAATCTGACCCTTACCTCATACCATATGCAAAACTCAATTTAGAAATGAATATATTCCTAAAAGAGCTAAAACACTAAAAATTTTGAAAGAAAATAAAGGTGAAAACCTTAATAATTTGGGGTTTGGCAAAGATTTCTTCAGGTAGAACACAAAAACTATAAAATATACAAGAAACTAAAAAAAAATAGACTTTATCAAAAGCATAAAGGTTTGTTCTTCAAAAGAATCTGTTAAGAAAATGAAAAAGCAAACCACAGATGGAAAATAAATCTTTCCAAAACATATACTAACATAGTGATGATTGTTAAATATACTGAAAGTATCTAAATTATATACATTTTAAAAAGGATAAAATTTATGTGAATTGTATATCAGCAAAGCTTAAACAAACAAAAAAAAACTATCTAACAAAGGGATTGTATCTAGATTATATAAAGAATTCTCACAGCTTGATAAGATGACAAATTATATTGTAAAAATTAAGCAAAAGTTTGAACAGATGCTCCACCAAAGGAGATACACTGGTATCTCCTTTTTTTCATCTCTAATTTTGTTGATGTGCGTCTTTTCTTTGTTGTGGTTGGTTTGGCTAAGAGTTTATCAATGTTATGCATATTTTCAAAGTACCAAATTTGTTCTTTTAATTATCTCTATTTTTTCCCTCAATTTCATAAATTTCAGTTCTGATCTAGTTTCCTGTCTTCTACAAATTTTGGAATTAATGTATTCATGGTTTGGGTAGGGCCTTGAGATAAAATGTTATTATTATTTTTCTTTAATTAAACCTATGAACAATTTGGCATTGAGCTACATGCCCAGACCTTTGTTCATTATTATTTTTATTTTGAGATAGGGTTTCATTAAGTGTCTTAGCGCCTCACTATTTTGTTTTATTTAAGCTTACAATCCTCCTTCTTTAATGTCTGGAGCCACTGGTATTATAGGTATGTTTCACTGTGCTAGAGTCTTTTTTAATGATTGTACTTAACATTATAAGCTTTCCTCTTAAAACTGCCTTCATACCATCATAGAGATTTTGATATTTTAACCTAATTCTCATTTGTTTCTAGGAAATTTTTATATCTTTCGTTATTTCTCCAACAATCCATTCCTCATTCAAAAATGTAAAATTTAATCTCTAGTGTCAAAATATGTTTTTTCTTATATTGCTATTGATGGCAAATTTTATTTTATTACCATCAGATATGATTGATATAAGGAATATTCTCTGTTTTTCTTTGTATTTGCTAATACTTGCCATGTGTCGTAAATTACTATCCATTTTATAGAAGTATAGCTAAGAAGTAAATGAAACTGGTTGGTGATGGATGGAATATTTTATAGATGTCTGTTAGGTTTATTTGTTTATTAGTATATTTTAGCTCTGAAGGGTGTTTACTCAATGTATATCTTTAATACCTATCCATTGGTGAGAGAGGTATGTTGAAATTACCCAATATTATTGTATACAGGTACTTTTGATTTTTACATTGAGTGATTTTGTTTTATGTGTTGTGTACACCAGCATTTTGGGGCATAATATATTGTTGGATGTATCCCTTAACCAGTATGAAGTGACCTTTTTGACTCTTCTTATTAATGTTGGCTTGAAGTCTACATTATCCAACATTTTCCATCCCTTCGTCTCAGCCTGTGGATATCTTTGCCTGTGAGGTAAGTCTCTTGTAAAGATATGTTTTGGTCTTGTTTTTCAATCTCTTCTGCAAATCTGTATCTTTAGATACAATTTCTTAAACCATTTATATTCAGTGTTATTATAGAGAAATGATTTTTATTTCATATCATTTTGATTTATTTTTAATGCTTAATTTGTACTTTATTCTCTTTGAATCAACTATTTTTTCTAGTGAAATACATGCATACATTTGCCCTGATAATTATTTTTCATTTATTCTGTGTGAAATATTTCATTGACTATATTTTATACTGCTGACTTAATGGTTATGAGCTATTTATTTTGTGCTTAACATGAAAAATATTTATTTCATATTCCCATCAGAAGAATGTACTTATTGGATATAAAAATCTTGGTTGGTATCTGAAATCTTTTAGGGTATGTTGTAGATTATCCAAAACCCTCCTAATTGCTGGGGGCCTGGATTGAGAAATCAGTCAAAAACCTAATTTGCTTACCTCTAAATGTGACCTGCCATTTTTCTCTTGCAGCTATGAAAATTTTATTTTGTTCTTTATGTTAGGCAGTTTAATTACAATATATTTTGGAAAGGACCTCTTTTAATCTTTTTTGTCAGTGGGGGGGGAGAGAGAGAGAGAGAGACAGAGAGAGAGAGAGAGAGAGAGAGAGAGAGAGAGAGAGAGAGGCTTTCTTTTTAAAAATTATTTCTAAAAGCATTTTGTGTTTGGACTTCCATCTCATTCCATCTTATTCTCATCTCCTGAAGATTTATGCATCAGAATGATAATTGAGTCAACTGGACACTCTGAGACATACAACTGTGAATCCACTAGAGATGGAGCATGTGAGCTACTTTGCTGTTTACTATGTCTTTTTTTTTTTTCTAAGCTAGTGATTTTTGTCAGTCCAGAGGCCCAAGTCTGCATGCCTGGAGTGTGTTGCATCTTCTGACTCTTTCTGTTGGGTGTGGTTGTGTATGATGCAGGTTTCAGGGCTGTTGCTGAATGCTTTGGAGTACCACTCCCCTCAGCAGGAGTTTCTTTATGGCAGCATAGAACTTGATGGCTCTCTACAACTATGGGGCCTGTGAATCTAAGCCTTTATGTTGTAGAAAAGATTCTACCCTGGCTGCAATGATGAGGGGTTTAACCACCTCCAGGTTGAGGTGATGAAGAACACTCCTGCTGAGGCAGTGAGGAACCCTAGGCTAAGTTTGGATTCCTTGAAAGTGATTTTTTTTTCCTACTCAGCTTCACCCCACCCCACCTTCAGAGAGGGGAAGGCATTTTGGTATTCTTCAGCTTGCAGAAATTCTGCTACAAGTTCCTTCTAGACAGTTTACTTAGATAGTCCATTGTAGAGATTTTTTCAAAGGTTTTATGTGAATCTACTGTTAAGTTGGGAGAAGCTGTATTGACTTAATATCTTCCAACCATTGTGACTAGCAGTGTAGTCTACACAATGGTTTCCCTGCCCAGCCCAGTCCAGTCAATTTCCAAGTCCCCTCAAGTCTTTAGTTGTCCAATATTGAGCTTTAGAGTGATTAGTCAGTTAAACAATCCTCTGGTCATCAGTTCTTTCAGTGCTTCATTTCTTCTCTGTGGAGAGGTTGACATTAGTATCATACATCCTCTCTGCCACTTTCTGAGTCCAAATAAAAATATTTTAATTAAAACATAATAAGATGACACTGGAAATAAGTCTAGTATTTTTAGTTTATTGCTTAGTATGAAAACTCATTTTATCCATACACCAACTTTTTTTAAAAGTCTTTTCATTGCCTCTATTACATCTTTGTTTCTCAAACTATAGATGATGGGATTCAGCATAGGGATAACAGTGCTGTAAAATACTGACACTATCATGTCATGATCCAAGGCAAAGCTGGAACTTGGTCTCATATACATGAAGAGGATGGTCCCATGATAAATGGACACTCCAGTCAGGTGGGAGCCACAGGTAGAGAACACTTTCCTCCTCCCCTCAGCAGAATGCATCTTCAGAATGGCCAACAGGATGAAGCCATAGGAGATCAGGACAATCAGGATGGTGACTATCTCAATGGAGCTCACAAAGAGGAAGAGCAGAAGCTCATTTATGTGAGTGTCAGAACAAGAAATGGCAAGTAGAGGAGGGATGTCACAGAATATGTGTCTGATTACATTGGATCCACAGAAGGACAGGCTAAAAGTGGCCACTGTATGTAAAATGGCATGAAGAATTCCTCCAACACAGGAAGCCATGATGAGTGGCACATAGACCCTGGGTGACATGCTCACTGAATACAGAAGTGGGTTGTAGATGGCCACATAGCGATCATAAGCCATTGCAGCCAAGAGAAAGCATTCTGTGGTTCCAAAAGTGACAGCAAGAAATGACTGTGTTGCACATCCATAGAATGAAATCATTTTTCTTTTTGATATGAAATTTACTAACATATTTGGGATAACATCTGTGGAATAGGAGGCATCCACAGAAGACAGCACACTCAGAAAATAGTACATGGGATTGTGGAGCCGGGAATCCATGATCACCAATACAATCAGTCCCAAATTTCCTGTGACAGTAAAAATGTAAACAGCTAAAAATAGAACAAAGAGTATTATCTGCACTTCTTTATTGTAAGTGAAGCCCTGTAGTACAAATGAATTAACTTCAGTGACATTTTTCATGTTTAAATATCATAAAACTAGCTTGAAGATCTTCAGAAGATCATAGTTCATGTTCTATGAAAATAATGGGCAAAATTGTGAGTCAAAAGAAGAAGACCGTTTTTTAAAATATTTGCTAGTCTATAATAATTATATATAACAGTTGGCATCACTGTGATTATATATACAGGCACTTAATGTACTTTGATCATTGTCCTATCCCTGTCCTCCCCTCCACCTTTCTCCAGATTCCCTTCCTTTATTCTACTTGTCTTCTATTTATTTGCATCACATAGCCTACATAGGCTTTCTCGATTCTTGTTACATTCCAAGTTGTTAAGTGGAATAAAAAGAGTCAATCAAAAAGTGACTAAACCATCTTGCATCCACTGAGGAAGAATTGAAGCTGCATAAAAAATCAGTTTCTTATATGTGTGTGCCTTTGTGTGTATGCACACATTCTGATCACAAAACAGAAAAACACACACAAATAAACAAATATACACCAGTATTGAAAATCTGTGTGTGTGTTTTTCTGTTTTGTGATCCACTGATGGCTCTGCACTCTGAGTTTTGATTTTTTGACTAACCTATGTTTATATAGCTGAGGTCACAGAACAAGAGAAATGAAGTACCATTTTGATGAACATGATGAAATCTATCCATGTCTCTATGCCATTAGAAGTCACAGGGAATCCAGGGATCATGAAATTCCTGCCAAAGATTCAGTGACTTATCTGATACAAGGTAAGTAACCTGGTATGTGGAATCCAGATGAACCAAATTCCTGACTAAAACCCATGTGTAATGTCTGTCTATCTCTGGTTTTAACTGTCTTTAAAGCAGCTATATATTTGAATAGCCAAGAAACAACATAATGTAAGGTAAGAATACAAATTAAATATGTGCACCAATTTACTTTATAGTTATGGCTACTCATTTAAGATGACCATATAAATGATCTTCAGAGGTATCTATTTAAAATCATTTAAAATTTGGACACATAATAAAAATGATAAAAAGTTATAGAAAATATGCGTAACTAGAACATTGAGTCAGATATTTAAATATTTAGCCACAAGTAATATATTTCTGTAGTTGCTAATACACACTCAAATAATTCAATTGAGATTAAATATAAAAATTCTGGGTGTAATTTTGTTTTTGACAGTGCTTGGCTTAAACCCAAGTCCTTGCACATGTCAGGCAACTATACTATCATTCAGCTTTAGCCCCTGGGTCTAATATTTAGATTATGGTTTTTATGTCTGTCCCCTCTCTTAATGTATGGGTTAATTCAGTAACAAAACAATGGAATTTTATCAGTTGTGTAAGCTGTTGATAATAAAAGTACATAGAAACAATATTAAAGTTGCATTTAAAACATTACAGCAGATTTAGTTTTACTATGTGTAAATAAAATAATAACATCAAGTTGTTTCAATATTTTTTTGCTTGGAAGTATTGGTTTTCAATACTTATTTAAAACTTGGTATAAATCAGATATTGAGAAATGTATTCTACTTCCCTATACAACAGGATAGAATTAACGAGGTTTATACTGTTTAATAGCTAAAGTATTTAGTACCAAAATGTGATCCTGACTTTCAATTCTCCAACATATTGTGCAAATAATGTCAAAATTTTTCTTACCTGTGGCATACTAAATTCAAGTTTAATCATGTTTTAAATATGGTTCATTTAAGCTATTTATGTCAACTAACTTTACTATATGTAGAGCCCAAAGGAGATGCTCCAATGGGAATATGACCCAATTATTTTCTGGTTCCAAATAACAACATGATGATTCAATTCATAATAAAAAGAGATAATGGCTCTGGATAAAAAAACACTGTATGTTGACATAGATAAAATGAGTGAAATCATTTTGTGTCTGATTCAAAATGATGGCTTAGAAATACATTTTAAGATGCTTTTATGTTAGCTAAGAAATCTTAAACTCTGCAAATATACTGTCACATAGTTTTGACATATTATAACTTCACTTCTCTGAAGCCTGGTTTCCTCCCATTGATGACATAAGCAACAACTCATTCATGACATTGCAACAATTCAGTAACCATGGTGAATAATAATGATGTAAAATAATCTTTCATGAGAATTTTAGAAGATGGGTTTGCCATCATCAAATACATTACAGCTTTACTCTTTAAATTATAGCTTGTTGAGTTTGAAGTATAAATTTTGAGCTTATCAGAGGATTATTATTCAAGGTTATATTAAACCTCCAAAAGTTACATAAATATGGAAGATATAAAAAATGTTAAACTTGGACTAAATAAATCATACAATTTGTCAATGGTGAAAATTAAAATTTATTCAGATAAAACTGTGAGTGTATACGTATATATGTATATTATGTACATATATGTAGAGATAGGGAATAAGTTTAAGTATACATATGGTAGATAGATTCACACACACAAATGTGCAAAAACACACTGTGAAACACACAACGTATAAAAAGATTAGGATGAAGAAATTTAACACTGGTAAGCAGGGAAGACTCGATTTTTTTTCATTTTCATCAGTTTTTTTCATGTGCTCTTGATGATAGGTTGGAAATGACAAATAGTGAAAGTTTCTCATTTTATACTACATTTTTTCTTGAAGACTAGCATAGTGAGTGATTTGCATAATCACGTACATCATATTCATAATTGCAAACACACCCAAGGGTGGATTGTGGGACATTGAAAAGTAACATCAGTCACTATAAACACCAGGAGCCGAAGCAAATCTGAAAAAAGAACACAATGTCATGCCATCATGTGAATAGGTTTAGGCTTTTTTTTTTTTTTTTTTTTGGACAGGGGTTTGAACCCAGGGATGCTTAGACAATGAGCCACATCCCCAGCCTATTTTGTATTTTATTTAGAGATAGGGTCTTACTAAGTTACTTAGGAACTTGATAAATTGTTGAGGCTTACTTTGAATTCATTTTCCTCCTGCCTCAGCTTCCTGAGCCTCTGGGATTACAGGAGTGCTCTACTGCACCCAGGTTAGCCATATTTCAGAGAATGTAGAAATGCCCTCAAGGAACATTTGTCACGTGAGCACTAAAGCTAATGTACAGATGAAATGCAAAACTGAGTCTCTTTAACATATTTAAAAATGAACAGACAACAAATACTGCCAGAAACATGTGTAAGGAATTCGATGATAATAGAAAATTGATCAAAACTGAGACAAAACAAGTAGAAAGTTTAAAATGCATACACACTCTCTCTCTCTCACACACACACACAAAAAAAACAACAAACTGTCCTTTGAAACAGTTCATAAGAAAGAAAATTACAAAAATCCTCAACAAAATACTACCAAAACAAATTCAAAAGCATATTAAAAGGTTAATTTTATCAAATGAGATTTATCCCAGGGACAGAAAGGAAGCCAGAAAACAATAATGTGATCTCTGTATATGCAAAAAAGGCATTTGACAAAATTCAACATTCCTTCGTGATAAAAAACATTGAGTAAATTATGTGTGGAAGGAATGCAGTTCAACACAATGAAGGCCGTGTGAAATAAGCCAACAACCAACATACCAGATGGGGAAAAGCTGAAAGGTTTTTCTCCAAGACCTAAAACAAGAGGAGGATGTCCCCTTTCTCCATCTTTGTTCAACATAGTACTGAAGTCCTAGCCGGAGGAATCAAGTAAGATAAACAAATAAAGGTCACTTATATTAGAAAAACTGTGTCAAATTGTCATTGTTTTCAGATGACAAAATCTTAGATGCATAAAATCCCACAAACACACCAAAAAGTCTTTTAGATCTAGTGAATGAATTTAGCAGTGTTGCAGGGTAAAATAATCAACACAAAAATCAATAACATGCCAGCATAAAGTTATCAGAAATGAAAATGAAGAAAGTAATCTTATTTATAACATGTACAAAACCAAACCTCAAAAGCTAGAATAGATTTTACCAAAGAGAGACATGATTTCTACAATGAAAATTTTAAAAACATTGATGAAAGAACTTGAAGAGGATAGAAAAAAGTGATAAGACATTGAATGTTCATGTATAGGGTGAATCTATATTCCTAAAATGTTCATATTACCTAATGTGATCTATGAATTCAATAAATCACTGTCAAAGTATCAGTGGCATTCTTCATGAAATTAGGGACAAAACAATCCTAAAATTCTTCAAAACTTCAAATTTATCCTGAGCAAAAAGAACAAAGCAGGAAGAATTGCATTATTGACCTTAGTATATACTACATATCTGTAGTAATCAAAGCACCATGGTATTGTCATTAAAACAGACATGTAGACTGATGGAAGAAAATACACAGCAAAAAATAAATCCATGAAACATACAACCAACTGAATTTTAACAAAAGTTTTAAAAGCATTCATTGGAGAGAGGATAGTCTTTCAAAAAAAAATGCGCTTGGAGAACTGTATCTTCACATACAGAAGAATGAAAGTAGATCTCTATCTCTCCCCATTTATAGAAATAAACTAAAAATGGGTTTAGACAAATTTAAGATATGAAACTACTCAAATAAAATATGAAATAAATGCTTTATGCAGTGTATGGGCAATATGTTTTTCCAAGAACCCACAATCACATGAAATAAAAGCAAAAGAGAAAAATGGGATTACATCCAGCTAAAAAGGTTGTGCATAACAACCTATAGAAGAGCCAACCTAGAGAAGGGGAGAAAATATTTTTAATCTACACATTTGACAAAGCATTGATATCCAGAATACACAAGATCTCCAAAATCTCAATAGTAATATATAAATATCCCAATTACAAATAAGCAATGGGCCTAAATATGCAGTTCTCTAAAGAAGTCATATGAATGGCCAATAGGTATATGAAAAAATGCTCAATATCACTGACCACCAAGGAATTGCAACAAAGAACTACAAGAGATATTACTTCATGCCTGTAAGCAATGAAAGTATCAAAAACATAAAGAAGCACCAGTAAGGATGTCAAGTAAAGACAACACTTGTTGGGAATGTACATTAGCACAGCTATTATGTCAAACAGTTTGGAGCTACCTTAAAAAAATTTAAAAAATAGAACTACCACATGATCCAGCAATGTTACTATTTAATATTTATCCAAAGGAAGGATGAATAAAGATTGATTAATGAATACTAATTTATACTTAGCTAAGAGCAAGAAATTCTGGTGCTCTATTACACTGTAAAGTGGCCACAGAGAACAATATTATACAGTCAATTTCAAACAACTAGAAGAGGGAATGTTGAAATTTCTCACCATGAATATATGACAGATGTTTGGGGAGAATTTTTAAGCTAGTTAAGACATTAAAAAATGTCTATCAAAATAATGCAACATATCCCCATTAATATGCATACTTTATGTTTTTAAGTGTCAGTTAATAAATTAATTTTAAATTAATTTATATTTTTTCTGAATTGGTAGTAAATTATCTGTATACTAAAAGTATAAAAAGAGAAAACACAAGATGTACCAACAATGAAGAAGTAGAATTCTAAAGAAAACATTTTTAACAAAATTTTAGTACAAAGAAAGTTGATTAATGAGAAAATGGAATTTTTGGTAAGGGATATGGTAACAAATGGCAGCAAATTCTTAATAGAATCAACAGATCTTCTGCAGGCACAAAATGTTTAGGAAAAATAAAGCATTAACATGACTTATAAGATATGGAACACATGACTTTTCAAAACTCACTGTTAACAAGGAAAATCAATTTCCTAAGTAGGAATCTCAGAAAAACTGAATTGGAAAAAAAAAAAAAGGCGGGGTGGGGAGGTAAGGCTTTCCATTCTCCAAGGTGCAGTTGAATGACCACCCAACCCCTCACATAGCATCAAAGCAGATATCCTGTCCCAGAGGAACTGGAAGACTGGAAGGGTGCCCTGATTCAGAGAATCCCAAAAATATGAAGCATGTCTTCCTTCAGTAGGAGATATGTTTATCTTAATGGAAAAATATTTGAGGAGCATGTCACATGAGTAGGGTAGAGACAGTGGGAAAAGTTTAAATAAGTGATGAAGTTCTTGGAAGATGGCGGACCCTACAAATCCTGTTAAAGCAATATAAAATGTCTGAAGACAGATGACCACTGTGAAAGGCAATACCTGTCTGGCTATGGGACTGAAGGAAATCCAGATAGAATGTTCACAGATAAAACTCCAGAGTGTAAACATATCACATTTTTATTCATTCCTCTGTTGATGGACATCAAGGTTTATTTCATCCTAAGCACATCTTAAGCACCTCTCATATTTATTGTGGCATCTTAATGCCACAATAAATATCAGAGGTGCAAGTATCTCATGAGTATGCTGATTTCTTTTCATTTTGATACATACACAGAAAATTAGCAGGATCATATGGTAGATCTGTGTTTAGTTTTTTGAGGAACATTTGTAATATTCTTCATAATGAGTATACAAATTTATATTCTCATCAAGAGGGAAAAAATTTCCTTTTTCTCAATATATGTGTCAGCATTTTTTATTTTTTTGTCTTTTTTATAACAACCATTTTTAATTAGAGTGAGATGATATTTTATTGAATTTTCTATTTACATTATTCTGGTGACATAAAGAAGAATAAAACTGGTTTAGTTATTTGCAGCACAATTGAGGACATTAAGTAAAGCAAAATGAAAATCAGGTGCATACAGCCATTACTGCATGTTTTTTCTCAAAAATGGAAACTTAAAAAGTCAAACTGAAGATAGAATAGTGATTACTAGGGCTTGGAAGGGATCAGGGGAACGGGATAAAGGGAGTTTAGATAATAGGTAACAAAACACAGATAGTAAGAATACATTCTGGTGTCCTTCAAAATAGTGAAGGAAATGTAATTTACAATAATATACTATATATTTTATGAAGACACATAAGAAAGGAGCTTGAACACTCCAAACATTCCAAACACTCCAAAAAGAGCTTGAACACTCCCTCTCTAATTAAAGAAATTCTAATTACCCTGATTTTATCAGTGCATGCTGTATGCATAGGCACAAATATCACACTGAACCTCATTAATTTATAAAATTAATTCAAATCTATAATATTAATTAATAAAAAGCTTATACATAAATCTTAGTCCTGAGAGTTAAAATAACTTTTCAATAACTATTTTAAGCACTGGTAAATATATGAGAGTGACTGTGTAATTATGAAACAGAAAAATACAGCTGGATTTACCTCCAATCCTACATGAACCTCCTCCTGATCCTTCATATGCTTATCACACTGAAATATAAAGGTAAATATGAGGATCACAACTGAATCTTATGTAAGGATATTATGGTATAGAAGGAGCAAACAACAAAATAGCATTTTAAAAGTTACTAAAATCAGAACATAAAATAATGCCATATTAATAGCCTACCAAATATGTATTAAATTTGCTAAAACAAGATAAAAATAAATATGACTAGTGGAAATTAAAATATACAGAGATAATTCAGAGAGCTTAGAGTGTTAAACCAATAATATAACTTCACACAATATAAAGCAAAACATCATACAATGAATAATGTAGTAAAACACAAGAGGAAGTAGTTATCATATAAAGTTACTATTAAAACACAATTAAAGAAAAACAAGATATAAAATAGTGATATGAAAGAAAGTTAATCAAAAAGAGAGAAAACTGAAATTGATGAAAGTAAAAACAATAAACTAATTTTTCAAAATATTAGATACTTATACAATTATGAACACACAACAACTGTTTACAAGCTGTGTCATTAATAAGAAAATCAGTAGGATGATAAAACCAATTCAAATGATAACATTTAAGTAATATAATATAGGAGACCTTATTAAAATAATTACAGTACAAGGAGGTTTTGCTTCCCTTTTAATTTTATTAAAGCAAATAAATAGAGGAAACATCCTAAATGTACAACTGATGAATTTTTACAAACTTAACATAAAAAGACTAAGATAAAGAATACTATCACCAGCACTCCTAGTGGGTTCCCTTTTCTTATCTACCAGTCATTATCACCCCTCCAAAAATAATCCAACTTCCAAAGCTGTAACAATTATAGGCAATCACTAGATTTTTAAAGCCAGAATTTTGAATTTTAATTCACATACAGAAAAATAAATACCAGTTATATAAATTATGAGAATCACATACACTTGTATAAAAAATTCAAGTTATGAAATATACTTATCACCCTAAAAGTGTTTCTTCTTGCCAGTTCATATTAAATCAACTCCCATCACCTCTAGTTCCGGTAATTGCAATGATGTTTTCCATTGTTAAAATTTTGCCATGTTCAGAATGTGACAAGAGTGGAATCACATTATTTGCATCATTCTCCCTTTGGTTTCTTTCACTTAGCAAGAGGCACTTGAGAGCCATCCCTGTTATCTGATTACAGTATTTTTTTTTCCCTTTTTAATCACTGAATAGTCTTCCATTATTTAAGTGTACCATTATTATTTTATCCATTCACTCATTGCTAGACTTTGGTTTGCTTCACTTATATACATAAATTTAAGTTCCCTCCATATATTTTCAGAACTTAAAAAAATTCATTTTTAATGTTTGATAATATTCCATTGTCTGAATATACCACAGTTGAACATTCTATTTACATTCTGAAAGGCATCTTGGTTGCTTTTAAGTTGTGGCAATTATAAATATGGCTGCTATAAACATCTGTGTGCAGGATTTTGAGTAGACTTAAGTTTTCAAACTGTGTGTGTGTGTGTGCACACATGTCTATGTCTGTGTGTGATTATTGCATTTTGAGCAAAAATTTGTAAGAAACCTCCAGAGTGTTTTCCAGAGTAACTGTACCATTTTTCTTTCCCAACATCAATGAAAGAGAACTCCATTTACTGGACATCCTACCTAACATTTGGTGTTCTAGATTTCGGTTGTTTTGATGTGTAGCAATATCTCACTTTTACCTAAATTTACGTCTTTCTGATGAACTATGACATGGAGCATCTTTGAGTTTGCTTACTTATTATGTAAGTAATAATACCTTTTGTGAGGTATCTGTTGAGGTCATTGACCTAAGTTTTAAGGTCATTTTTACCATTTATCAAATATTGTTTTCTTTTCTTTTCTTTTCTTTTTTAAGAGACAGAGACAGAGAGAGATACAGAGAGAGAATTTTAATATTTATTTTTTAGCTTTTGGCGGACACAACATCTTTGTTTGTATGTGGTGCTGAGGATCGAACCCGGGCCGCATGCATGCCAGGCGAGCGCGCTACCGCTTGAGCCACATCCCCAGGCCCAAATATTGTTTTCTTATTGCTGAGTTTTATCAGGTCTTTGTATATTTGTGGTAACAGTCCTTTATCAGATGTTTCTTTTGCAAATATTTTCCCTCATTCTGTGGCTTGTTATTTCATTCTTTTTGCCATCCACACACATATACTTTACAATATTTTGAATGATTTATGACCACAGTTAGGTACAAGTCTCTACATTAGTATGTGACAGTCTGAAAGGGAGGAAAGATTCCAAGGAACTGAAAAGGCTGACCTTTAACTAGCCAGATTTCTAAAGTTATGATATTCTATGACAAAGAACATTATCTGTACATTGCACTAATTCTCCTATCAATATACTTGCTGTTCAGGGTTAACAGTTTAGTTATGGGCATTTACATATTATATCTTCCATTAAACTTTCAATGAGCTTAAATCTATTTTTATACCACTTAGAATAATAGCACTTCAAGATTTAGATAGTATAGTTAGAGATCTTTATTGAATGATTATACATTCTATCCTAAATTATGCTTTCATATGAGCTCATTTTATACATGTGTAAAACATATTAATAGAATTAAATAGGTCATATTTCCATGAAGAGGAAAGTAGATTTCAGAGACAACCCAATGACACAAAATAAGTATCAGAAGTGGAAATATATGCTGATTTATTAGACTTCTTTTCTAGGCCTAAGCATGCATGAAGCATTCATTTTATACCAAGTGCCAATGCACATACAGTCATCTTTTTTTATCATTTTTATCATGTACTCCATTGCTACAAATCATCCATTTGTTTACCATGGGAAAAAAAATAATGACACTTTCATGTCCCTGAAGAGAATTACTGTGTTTCCTACTTGGAACATCCCTGTGGACTTTAAGAAGAGCTCAAGGAACTGACATAAGAATGAAAATTCACAAAATGCACAGTTTGCCTTAGCTGAGAAGTTTATTTGCAAAGGTAAGAGGCAAGGCATTCTTTCCTTACGAAATACTTAGATCTGTAACCTTGAATTTGGAACTAAAGTATATATGTTAGTAGTACTAAAAATGCATTTACATGAAAATGTTTTAATTGTAAAGTTTGAAATATATGTATATGCATGTACATATATGATTAAAATTCATAAAAAATTTCCAAATTTTACTAAAGTATAAAAATAAATAGGGAATTATAAAAGCTGTATTTCTTCATGGTCTTGAATAATCAAGGGACTACAAACAAGAAGATAATAAATATTTCTTCTTTTTGTTATAAATGTATACCATATATATATATATATATACACACACACACACACATATATAATACACACACACACAAACACACACACTAAGTACTACTCTAAGAGAATTTTACATAAGTGGACTGTATTACAATTTGAATTACATACCTGTCAGGGACTACAGCAGGGGAAACAAGGAGGGTTCCCTCTATATTTCAGTTAAAAGAGCTGTAAACTAAGAATTTGTTTTGATTTTATTGAGAAAATATAACTGTCAACATAAGGTGGTAAAAAAGGAGTTATAGTTATAATTTAGAAAAATGATAAAATGGATAAAAAACATTAACTTTCAATCCGCCACTGGTTACACATTAATCGGGGAATTTTTTTTCTTATGAAGGGATAAATATGAATTTAAATTTTATTTCTAGTTAGGAAATTTACCTGGGAATAACTTAAGATTGTCTTTAATCCCATGGTTTACTGAAGTTGGACTGCTTTATAAAATAATTCATGTATGTGAGGATCTGATTTTGCCTTGCTTTCAGATGATCCTGGAGCTATGGCATGTCATACTGAGTCTGCAGTGTGGCCAAGAGGATAAAGCCTCGGTGTGGATTCACAGAAGTCTGGGCTTGAATCCTGGCTCTGCTACCAACTGTGTGACTTGCTTAAGTTATCTGTTTTCTCTTCAGTAAGGGGATGTGGAATCACTTATTCTACATATCAATCTCATGAAGATTACATAAGATAATGCACACAAAATATTTTACCCCTGGCGAAATCTGCACACCGTGAGAGCTGCTGTCTAGCTTTCCTTCTTGATGAGCACAGGTTTGTAATACTATTCCCTTACACGCCCAGTGATTGTGTTTTCTGTGAGCATTAAGGAGCTGATTTTCCTCCGTCTTCCAGACTCATTATTTTTGGTTGAAAATTCCACAGTCTACATTTTGGCTTTCCAAACTCTGTCAAAGTGAAGTCAGATAGAATAAACACAATCAGTTCTACTTTCCTAAATTATTACTTTGACAGAAATGTCTGTGTTGTGAGCATTTTGAAAATATATCTAGATATCACACTGTTGGTCTCTCTTGCCTCTATTTCCCTATAAGAGTAAATATGGACTCTAAAGAGGCATGGTTTAGAACAAAATATACTGTGACTCATAGATCTCCTTACTCTACAGCCGAGCTCAGAGCCATCAAAGTTTACTAGAAAAATATTGTACCAGACATAGTAGGGGAATATATTTAAACAAATTAATTATTGTACTGTCATAACAGGAGGCATACTACAGTAATGCAGATGCACTTTAAATATAATATACTATAGAATATTGGGATATTAGGTATCATATCATTGGAATAGTGTGTGTGTGTGTATGTGTGTATGTGTGTGTGTGTGTGTGTATACCTTCCTGTTTGGAGCCCATTGATTATTCAAGACCATGAAGATATACAGTTTTTATAATTCCCTATTTTTATGAAAACATTTTTATGTAAAATGCATTTTATATTCTCATAAATAGGTACTCTCTGGTGATATCTCATTCATGTAGTTGAACAAGAAAAAAATTTTGGTCAATCTTAATCTTTCTTTCAGAAGAACTAACTTTTCCAAGCTCACAATTGTCAATAAATAGTAATTCTGAGCTTTTAATATAGGGGTTTAAAGTCCAAATAAATGTGAAGGAATGGTCATGAATTGTTTTTGAGACAAATGTATCTAAAAACTATACCCAAAAATTTGTATGTATAATCATCTTATTTATTGAAATATTTGAATTCAGTTAAAATAATGTGTTTAAAAAAACCCAAAATGGAAAACATGATGATGTTTATTTCAAGAATAAAAATGAAAAACAAAAACTAAAACTAATTTTAATATAAAACACATTAAAATTATTCTTACTTGGTATACAAGGTGCCCCTCCTTTCAGAAGAATTCCTATTGTGGTTTTCAACCTTGCCCTTCAGTACTCTTGGAATTAAGCAATTGTCATAAGAAAGGACTTGATATGCTTTGGTCAGAAAAAATGCCCTGAATGATGAACTAAAATGTAAGTCTAACAAAACAAATTTCTATGAATGTTGAACTGAGACTACATAAGCAATAATTCTCACCCTCTTTTCTTTATTTCAACTAAATGTGATCTTATAAGTGTGATTAATTCAATTAAAAAAAGAAACTTTAATGGAAATCATCCCATGGACTTTGTATGGAACCTAGAATATGCATTCAGTTTGTGAATTTAAAGATGATGTACTGTGAAAACAAGTAAAGAAATCTGACAGAAAATAAATGTAAAGTTAAGGAAATTTACTTGGCAGATTTTTTTAATGTGACAAACATATCCAACAGCTGATTAATTTTTTTCAATTCATTTAAACAGAATAATGCTTCCACTGGAATACATCATCTTCACCATTGCACACTCTTTAATGGCAAGGATTTTGCTATGCTTTTCCAAAGCCCAAACGTGAGGACTTAATTGACTGGACTCTACTTTTGCAGGATATTGCTCTTAATATATGATCTATTTTTGAGTAGGATCCATGTGCTGCTGAGAAAAAAGTGTAACTGCTTGATGTTGGGTGGTATATTCTATATATGTCAATTAAGTCTAGGTTATTAATTGTGTTATTGAGTTCTATAGTTTAAGGTAGTTGTAGTTTTGTGGATTGGTTTCTGTGTCCTCTATTCTGTACCATTGGTCCACCCGCCTGTTTTGGTACCAGTACCATGCTGTTTTTGTTACTATTGCTCTGTAGAGGATATTGCTCTTAGAAAACATAAGTGTTAACTTAAACGTCAGGGACATCATCAAATATGGATTTATCCAGGATTCAGTTCAACAATGCTACTGAAGTCACAATGTTTATATTTTTAGGCTTCACAGATGATTTCTACCTGCAAGTTTTCCTATTTTTACTATTTCTTGGCATCTACCTTTTTACTTTGATAGGAAATTTGGGACTGGTTGTATTGGTCATTGAGGATTCCAGGCTCCACAACCCCATGTACTACTTTCTGAGTGTCTTATCATTCTTGGATGCCTGCTATTCCACTGTTGTCACCCCAAATATGTTGGTCAATTTCCTGGCAAAGAAAAAATCCATTTCACTTTTTGTATGTGAAACACAAATGTTTCTCTTTGTTACTTTTGGGACCACGGAATGCTTTCTCTTGGCTGCCATGGCTTATGATCGCTATGTGGCCATCTACAACCCACTTCTGTATTCAGTGAGCATGTCACCCAGGGTCTATGTGCCGCTCATCATTGCTTCCTATGTTGGTGGCATTTCCCATGCTACTATACACACAGTGGCCACTTTCAGCCTATCATTCTGTGGGTCCAATGAAATCAGACATGTTTTCTGTGATATCCCTCCTCTCCTTGCTATTTCTTGTTCTGATACTCACACCAACCAGCTTCTCCTCTTCTACTTTGTGGGCTCTATTGAGATAGTCACTATCCTGATTGTCCTGGTCTCCTATGGCTTCATCCTGTTGGCCATTCTGAAGATGCATTCTGCCGAAGGGAGGAGGAAAGTGTTCTCTACCTGTGGCTCCCACCTGACTGGAGTGTCCATTTATCATGGGACCATCCTCTTCACGTATGTGAGACCAAGTTCCAGCTATGCCTTGGATCATGATATGATAGTATCAACATTTTACACCATTGTGATTCCCATGTTGAATCCCATTATATACAGCTTGAGAAACAAAGATGTAAAAGAGGCAATGAAAAAATTACTTGAGAGAAATTTGTTCAAAAATAAAGTACATTTTAAGAATTAATTAAATCTAAAAATAATGTTACCTGTAATTTGATATCTGCATGTTCAGCAAACTAGAGGAAAATGCTGTTGATTTCAGTTAATAGTGATATATATGCTAGAATATGTTAAAATAAAATGTTAATTAGCCCTCTAAAGCAGCATGTTAGAAATGATGATATATTAAATTATTTGTATACCTTCCTATGTTCAAACTGGTCTGCATTGAACAATCATTAATGCACATATATTTGTTTTTAATTAATTGATAAATATGTTGATTTTCAGTGACTATGAAAGGAATAATGTTCTCAAGATTGTATGACTTCATATATGTGTGCATTGCTTATAATGAGTTTCTATCACCCAGGATGAATTTAAACCTGATTGTTCAATCCCTGTTCTGCCAAATGTTACTATAATTGCCCAATTTATCCTACATACTCAGATAAAACTAGGCATCTGTTACATGTTTTGCCCCTTTTGACTCTAAACCATAGATATTTCTTCTATTATTAGTCAATTTCCCTGTTCAAAAGGAGAAATTGAGTAGATCCATTCCAAGATTCCAAAACATAAATGAAGCTTTTTTTTTTTTTTAGGATTATACTCAAGGACTGGTAAACAAGTGAAAATATGGCTTAGAGAATAGCATAGAAATGGCTACTACATGTGACTATTTCAAGATCAGAAAGTTAGATTTCTTAGAAGCTGTGATCCTTGTTGCTATATGCAAGATGTGAGCTCAGTTCCAAGACCTGTATTTGTCCTCTATTTATAAGGAAAAATCTTACATTTGTTCTCATTCCACAAATTTGTAGCCAATAAAAAAAAGACCCATAAATGGAAACACTCTTTTTTTTACTGTAATTCATATCTCTTTCTGCATTATTACACTCTTTATTTATTATTGGTTCTTTTTATTATTTTTCAAAATTTGTTTACGTAAAAAGTAGATATTTACATTTTAAAATGAAACGTGTTTTTTTTTCCCCAAAGGAGTGATTTTCGTGTGATTCTATGAGAATATAGCAATCAAAATAAAATTCCAATCATGCTCAATGGCACACACCCACAATCCAGCAATTCTTCAGGCTGTGGCAGGAAGATTATAGTTGGAGGCCAGCCTCAGCAATTGAACAAAATGCTGTCTCTAGATAAAAAATTAAAATGACTATCTATGTATTTCAGTTATCAAGCACCCTTGGGTTTAATCCCCAGTAATGAAAACAAAAATAAAAATTCAAAATTCCTCTTGTGATATAATTCATAAATGTGTGTTTGAAATTTCAAATAATAGCTTGTGGTACTTCATTTTCTAATTTCTTCTAACCTATTATGGGAAGAGAGGCCACACAATTCTATTTGAACAAGTATATGTTTGAAAGTAAAATGTACATTCAAAATTCTCCTTAAAAATAAAGCAATATAATTTTCAGAGACATATACTGACAACATTGTAGACAAACTTTAAATCTATAAAAATCAAGCTTACATCTATATATATAAACATATAAATAAATAAATATATATATGATTTTTACAGCCAAAAACCTGAATTTTTCATATTCTGATCTGAGAAGAATTTTCTGTAAGAAAAAATAACCTACTTTAAAATATTTCTAGATATATCTTATAAAATTATTATAAAATATTTCTTATAAAATAAAAAATATTACATCTCATCAGTTTCATTCTTTAGGATTCAATCAAACTAGCATATTACAACACATTATGAAATGTTTTACTCTAGGTTTTATTCTAATTTATTGGTTTTATTGCTGTTTCAAATTAGAATATATAATCATTATGAGGACAAATAAAATATGAGCACAGGTATCTGGGATGATCTCATTTATAACTGGTTAAAAATCCATGTCAAGTTTAAATATAGGAAACTTACCATATCTTTCCTTTTGCAGCCATACCACAGAAGCCAAATGATGGGGATAACCATTCCCCCATCATTTGCCATTGTCCAGGTCAGTGTAAAGGAATGCCTATATTTAACACCCAAGTCAATTAACTTTTTTTCTATATATTTCAGATAATTAACTTCTTTACCTTTAAAATAACGCTTTGACTTCCCTGGTGCTCATGGGCCTTTTTATCATTTAAGGACTTTTATTTGTTATTTTTATCTTTTGAGTATTTCATTAATATAAGGTCTTCTACTACATCACTGTAACTTTCATAAAGATAAGTAAACGTCTACTAGATCTCACTGTCATATTTCTAGGCTAAAAATATACCTGAAACAGTTAATGGAAAAACAAAACAATTGAATGACATTGATTTACTGAGTGAAGTCAGGGAAGACATGAGATTGGTTCTTTTTGTGCTTAGATTGTTCAATGGACTTCGATTTGGTCTCCTTTGTCATTCTCCCTAATCTACCTTCTCTCCCTTTGCAGATCAGCTGTCACTCATGGACTAATCCAGCTCTCATCTCCACACAAGCTCTGCTCTTATTTTTTTTAACCTTTTCATGCAGTTTTAGATGGAAAAACAGGGGCTCAGTACATGATGCTTCATAGTGTATCATCTTGGCAAGCTGAGTACCTCTAAATGAAGGAGGCTGCAAGGGTCTTAGAAGCACCCTCCTTTCTTGTGTTCTGCTTTCTCCCCCGGGTAGGCCATAGAATCCCTCCTCCTCAAGGCAGGGGTTCATAAACTACAGCCCCTCTTCCCCAAAGCAATATCACTAAATATCACTAGATAGAATATCCCTTGATATTCCCCCAAGAAATATCATTAGTAATGTCACTCTGACCTTCTACGACCTTTCTGTGTACAGATGGCTATAAAGAATTCTCTGACCAACCTTCTCTGAATATAAATCATCTGACCCCCAATTTAGAAGGGTGCTGATCTACGCCCATTGGAAAAAAAAAACCAGCTATGCAGAAAGGCCAGGATTCTGAGGAGAAAGGCCTTAAGAAGTCATCCTCCTGCAGTCTCTTCTCAATCATATTCTTCTATTCAATAACATTTCTACATGACTGTGACCTGTGACGTCCATTCTTTATTTTTATTTTTTTTTCATTTTTTGGTATCTGGGTTGAACCCAGGGATATATAAAAGTTAAGCCATATCTCTAGCCATTTTAAAAATATTTTGTTTAGAGACAGGTTATCACCAAATTGCTTAGGGCCTCAATAAGTTTCTGAGGCTGGCTTTGAACTCACAATCTTCCTTCCTCAGCCTTTGGAGCTTCTGGGAAGCATGCATCCAACTGTCAAT
>NW_026693962.1:0-50000 GCF_021218885.2 Marmota monax | reverse complement strand
TAGTTTTCTAACTGACTAAAGTTTATGGAATACCACAAAGTATACATTCATTGACAATTATTTGCATTATAACTCTTCTTTATTAAAAATGTAATGAAAATTAATCAAAATTTACTTCAAAAATTTATTTTTAAATAACATTACTAAAGGAATCTGGAGAAAATAAATGAAGTAGCCTACTGGATATGTTACAGAGAAGAACTTTCTTAAATGTTCAGAAGGTACACACACAGGAGATATCATTACTCACAGATTTTTAAATACAACAGTAGATGACTAATTTTGATCCTGTACCCATTTATCCAAAAGCTTTCAAAGACAAAAATACTTTTGAATATTAAGCATTCAAGAGAATACAGCTGTAAAGAAGTACATAGGAAATGACAAAATTGCTCATTATATATGCAATATATAGACATAAATTAAGTTACTAATCTAGAAGGAAGTCACAAATATGTCAATAATTGCTACAATGTTTCTATTTCTCTTAACATATTTTACTACTACTAAATTGCCTTTAGCATTTAATTTCTACTTCAATATGTTACTTTATTTTAAATTCAAAATTAGGAATAGTGATAGTTTTTCCTTTTAGCTATTTGAGTGTTTTTCAATTAATTTAACCAGAAGTAATTTTTTTTTGTACCAGGAATTGAATTCAGAGGCACTCAACCACTGAGCTACATACCCAGTCCAATTTTGTATTTTATTTAGACATAGGGTTTACTGAGTTGTTTAGTGCCTCATTTTGCTGAGGTTGGCATTGAACTCGTGATCCTCCTGTCTCAGCCTCCAAAGCCACTGGAATTATAGGTGTATTCCACTAAGCCTGGTCAACCAAAACTAATTTATGAAAGAAAAAGTAAAAATTATTCAAATATGGCATCATGCATTAAAAATATTATGTAAATGTAAGTCTACTATTAATGGTCAACATTTACCATTATTGCTTTAAACGGTTTACATCAGTCCTCAGATGCACATGGAATCATTATTTAACTTGTGAATTTGGATGAACTGACCATTTAACTGTCATTGACTTTTTAAGGGTTGTACAGTGAGAAAACTATCAGATATAAAATCTAAATCCTTAAATTGTTGATTCCAAAAGAAATGCTATTAACCACATGTTGTATTTCTTATTATTGTTATGAATGGAGTGACTTATAAAGGCATTATCTTTGTGCCAAAACCATAGCTCTTTTTCTTATAAAATTATTTGAAATGGGAGTATTCAAGGAATATTTTATGATATAGTTTTTAGATTGACATTCATATTTTCTTATTTTTCACTCCAGGTGCCTTTAAAAACACATATATTTAGATAATAGATTTAACACACATTCAATGATTTCCAATTATGATGTGGATTTCTCAAAACATATTTCTAGAAATGTCAAAGATCTTGTTTGGTTAAGTAAAGGGCAGTTCCAGAGAAATAACAAATGATAGATTCAATTGTTTTTAGCAAGAGATCAAGTAAATATCCAATTGAAAAAAAAAAGAAAGAAAAAGATAAAGATGAATTAAAATCCTTAGCATCACTTTAATTGCCTGGAGCCCTCTCTCTTCTGAATGATTCTAATGAGAGCATTTTTTACTTCTTTGTTTCTAAGACTATAGATTAGTGGATTCAGCATGGGAATCACAATAGTATAAAAAACAGAAGCCACTTGATCCTTTCCCAAGGAATAGGACTTATTTGGTTTTAAATAAGTAAAAATCATAGTACCATAAAAGATGGTGACTCCCAGGAGATGGGAGGCACAGGTAGAGAAGGCTTTCTGCTTTCCTGAAGTGGAATTAATTTTCAGAATAGTATAGAGAATGGACACATAGGACACAGATATTGTAATAAGGGACACCATTAACGTGCAACCAGCAAAAATAAATATCATGATTTCAGTATCATATATATCTGGGCAGGACAGGGATAAAACTGGGGATGTGTCACAGAAAAAGTGATGAATTACATTGGAGTCACAGAAATGCAATCTGCTCATGCAAAGCAAATTGACAGAGGAATCCATAAAGCCAATCAAATAGGACCCAAAAAGCAGGGCACAGCAGCGTCTTGTGGACATAATGACTGAGTAGTGTAGAGGACGGCAGATAGCTACATAGCGATCATAGGCCATTGAGGAGAGAAGGAAACATTCAGCAGCACCCAAGAAGACAAAGAAGTACATCTGAGCAAAGCAGCCCATGAATGAGATACTCTTGGTGGAGGTCAGTAAGTTCTCTAAGGTTTTAGGTGTGATGACAGTGGAGTAACTGAGGTCAAGGAATGACAACTGAGTGAGGAAAAAATACATGGGGGTGTGAAGCTGGTGATCCAGGCAAATGAGCAATATCATGCCTACATTCCCCAGCACAGTAATCAGGTATATCAGGAGAAATAGCATGAAGAGGACTACACGGATCTCTCCAGAATCTGTCAGTCCCATGAGGATGAAGTCAGGCACATTTGTGTTATTCCATCTGCTCATAGTGTCTACTCTGCACTGTGGAAAAAACAAAGTCGAGACTTAGCAGAAAAGGTTTCAAAATAGTTTTATTCATAGGAATGACCAAATATTTTTATTATTAATTTAATGTTTCTAGGAATTGATAAAAATTTACAACTTAGGACTAGAAAAAAATTGGCAAATATAGATAGAGACATCAATTGACATTTGGATATGGTATAATAATTAAAGGTAGCATATTACTGTTGTAGAATCACCCCATTATTTTTCTGAATGCTCTTTTTTATTAATATATTTAGCTCACCTGAAATGTGTTACCATATGTACTACTACTATCTACATATTGATGAGAAAAAGGCACAGAAAATGTATGATTCGCCTGAAGTCAAAGCAATTAAATGCTGACTCTGTGATTCTACCAAAACACTTCAATTCTAGAAAGTGTGCTCATAATACCACATTCCTTTTTTTTTTAAAGAGAGAATTTTTTAATATTTATTTTTTAGTTTTCGGCGGACACAACATCTTTGTATGTGGTGCTGAGGATTGAACCCGGGCCGCACGCATGCCAGGCAAGCGCGCTACCACTTGAGCCACATCCCCAGCCCCCCACATTCCCTTTTGTAATTAGTTTGAACAAACCAGACCAAGGTTATGTCATAAATAATAATATAACCCTGTTTTAAAGTTTCACTTGCTGTCCTCAATATCTCCATATCATTTAACAGTAATTACAAATACATTTCACTTCTAGGGGAACTTAGCAAGGGATATTAGAATTAGAGAGTACACACAAATATTAATTTCCAGGGGATGTGATATGTTCCTAACTTGCCTAACTTGAAAATTGAAAAGAAAATTTCTTCCAAAATTATAATTTCAAAATATGTACATAATTTATAGACTCTGATTCCATCAACTCTATACCTCTGCTTCCATAAATCATGAATTTCTTAGGACAAGGTACAATGGGTTCTGTGTGAACACTCTTTAGAAAATGTCCCCATTTTATTTAACATAATTTAACACCATAAAGTTTTAAATAGAATACTTACTGTGAGCCAAAGCTAGTGAAAAACTTCCTCCAATATTATATGTTTAGGAATTTGTTAACTTCGAATTTTTCACAGAAGCAAAATTTATAAACCATATGAGCTGAAAATTTTGGTAAACTACTATTTGTTTTTCTTTTAAGTTCTTTTTACATTTTTGTGCTTTCATTATTTTTATTATTCTGAGATAAGATAAATCACCCTAGAAATTGACACCACACAGAGGTACCATTAAAGTAAACAGAACAGTGGACACCTTGTCTCTCAATCTCATTATTCCAGGGTGCCCCATATAAAGGGTATGGAGCATAATGCAACATTTAGTCATCCTCAGGGATCACTTTCCAATGAAAATCACCTGGCATGTTTCCATCAACAAGATGTAAGGATTATGTAAGCACACATTTTGCTTTAGAACTCCCCCAAGGGAGAAAGTAGAGAACATGATTATTTTGTGCTATTTTGTGATGCTCTAATTTTTTAAAAAAATAATATTTATTTAAAAATTAATGCATGATGTGCAAACTTACAATGCATAATATTTACATTATATAGGCATCAAATCAGAAAATTTCTGACTAGAGAAGAGTATATTTCTAGACAATTGCTTAGTTATCTTATGATTGACATTATTAAGGATAGAATTATAACTTTTTGCTTAGAAATCTATTAAATCTAAAATAGTGATTCAATCATAGGAATTAACAAGTTCATTACTAAAAAAAAGATATACAATCTAATTTTAAAAGCACAATTAAAGCAATTCAAAGCCATTATTATTCTGTTAAATTATTGTAATTCTTAAAATCATTTTTGTGACATACTACTTATTTGTATGTGTACATATATACTCAAATAATGATTTTACCATTGTATAATTATTATTACATAAATTATATAGTTTATAAATATATAATATAAATTATGTTACATAAATATATAATATAATTATATAATATAATTATATAAATATTATTCCATTGTACAACTTTAATTTTACAATATACCATGACTTTCATGTGTTAACCTTTCACAAACCCCACAACTTCATATATTATGCATGCCTATCATTCATAAAGGTGAGAATGGTGGGAATGTGAGGTTAAGAGAATAATTCTATAAAATGGGCCCACCATGCTGACCACCAAATATTTTCTATGCCAAAAATCAATTTGCCTGCAGCACTGTCTGACCTAAAGGGACAGGAAATTTCATATTCCTCAAAAAACTACCTGTTTTCTGCAAGGAAATGCAGGCAGGAAATAACATTGATAAAAGGAACCTAGCTTACTTTGAAGGGAGAGATTTTATGACCCTTTTTACAAACCAGATCCTGGAATATAAGGATAATTTCTCCTAACCATAAAACCTGTAAAAAATGATTAAGAATCCAATTAGAACTAGTCAGCAATGGACAAGGGGACCTAGGATTGAAATGGCAATAACTACTTGAAAGCCTGACATCTTGCTATCAGTCCAAAGGGGCGGACCTGGACAGGACTCTCTGAAAACTTCTAAGGGATCCCCAGTAAAACTGGCATACAGGAGGAGCATGTTGTCCCCCTTCTTTCTGAGAGGACCCGCTATCTTCCTTGATAGTGCCCTTTTCCTTTTTCCTATCCCTTCAATAAACTTGTTTCTGTTACTCTAACTAACACGTCTGAATCGAAATGTTTCTGAATTGATTGCAAGAATTAGGGTTTCAAGGGCAGGTGTTCATGATGCCTCAGTTTTCTGGTAGGCCCCAGTTCTGTAACATAGGTAGGCATCTGACACCACAGAAATGGTGCAGCCTCTTCAATCTGCTTTGACAGTGTCACCTCCTTCATCCACATGTAAACTTGTGAAATATGTTTTACTATCTTAGTGTAGTTGACTTTTAAATATATTTTATAAAGGAAAAATGGAAGCACATGAACCCTGAGTGTAGTAAATATTTAGTAATTAATTTACTGGTCAAAAGCTCATTAACTCTGTAAATATTCAGGTCAAATGATTTTTTAAAGGAATAATAAAATGAAATTAAAATACTAGAAAAGCTGAAATATTTCATGGAGGAATGTTTGTCCAAGATGAGGAAGCAAAGGGAGAATATAAAAAAAAAGGTATACAGTGAAAATTTGTGTAAAAGGTTTTCATAAATCTTGCATTGAGTCAAGAAAAACATGATTTTCATATAGATATAGAAATGGCTCTCTAAGTGGTGGAATGAGATGGACATCACTACTCTAGGTACATGTATAACTGCACATTTGGTGCAACCCTACATCGTGTAAAACCAGAGTAATTAAAAGTTGTGCTTCATTTGTGTACAATGAATCAAAATGCATGCTGCTGTCATATATACCTAATTAGAATAAATAAATAAACAAAATTTTAAAAGGGCTCTTTTATGAATGGTACTGGCATAAAATAGACACATTGATCAATGGTACAGAATATAAGGCACAGAAATAAACCCAAACATTTGTAGTCATCTGATTCTTGACAAATGTAATAAAAATAATCAATGCAGAAAAGACAGCCTGTTTAACAAATAGTGCTGCACAAAACCCAACTCAAACTGGATCAAAGACCTAGAAATTACACCAAAAATTATGCAACTCCTAGAAGAAAATATCAGGTCAAATCTCCAGTATATAGGTATAGGCAATGACTTTCTCCATAGGACCCCTAAAGCTCAGGAAGTAATGCCAAGAGTTAATAAATGAGATGGAGTCAAATTACAATGCTTCTGCACAGCAAAGGAAACAATTAGAAATATTAAGAGAGAACCTGGAGAATGGGAGAAAATCTTCTCTAACCACTGGTCTGAGAGATGATTAATATCTGGAATAAAGAACTCAAAACACCAGAAACATATACAATTAATAAATGGAAAAATTAACTAAATAGAGTCTTCTCAAAATAAGAAATATAAATAGCCAACAAATATAGGAAAAAAAAAACTCACCAACATCATCAACAATTAAGGAAATACAAGTCAAAGTAACACTGAAATTTCATCAACCTGTCATAATGACAGTCCTCAAGAATACAAATTATAATAAACAAAGGAGAAAATGTGGAGAAAGAGAAATATTTTTAACCTATTGGTGGGACATAAATTAGTACAACCATATGGAAATCACAATGGAGGTTTCTCAAAATACTAGGCATGGAAACACTATATGACCCATCTATACCATTTCTTCATATTCATCCTAAAGAATAAAGGACATCTTACTACAGCAATACATGAATACCAATGTTTAAAGCAGCACAATTTACAATTGTCAAACTATAGAACCAGCTTTGGTGTATATCATCAGATAAATGCATAAAGAAAATGTGGTATATAGAAAGAGTGGAATTTTATTCACCCATAAAGAAAAATGAAATTTCAGGAAAATGGATGGAAATTGAGACCAATATGTTGAATGGAATAAGCCAAACTCGATTGTCAAGGGTCATATTTTGTTGTTATTGTTGTGTTTATATATGTAGAAGCTGGAGAGGAAAAAAAAGGAAAAGAAAGTTGGGAGGGGGTGATCACATGCATTAAAAACAAAGAGAGATCAGTAGAACAGAGGAAGGGGAACATGGTGTGGGAAGAGAGGAGGGAGAGAGAAGTGCTGGGGTGTAATATTGGCCAAATTATATTGTTATATTGTGTGTATGTATGAATATGTAAAAACAAATGCAACCATTATGTACAATTACAATGCACTAACTAAAAATGTGGCAAAAAGTAACTTTTTGGAAAGGGTGTTTGCACCTCAGAAATTCAGATGATAATTTATATGGATAAAGAGTATATTTTTGTATATATTGCCTCTTTAAAGAACTTTTGGAAGGGCAGCTATATTCATCAAAATTTTACCTGATTCTGAGACAGGCTAATTTGTAGATTTAAAAGCCCATATCAAATTATGTAACAGATTAGAGACAAAGGGTGGTTTTCTGTGTGGATGTTTCCCCAGTAGGCACAGTGATCACAAAATCTCCCTGAGCATGGTTTTCTTGTGTAAGGTTTTCTTAACACTGAAACTCATTGGGATCAGTTTAGAGCTATTTGTGACGGGTGGGTGACTCCTGTATCAGTTGTGTGTAGCAGAAGTCTGAGATAGATTTTTAAATCTCTTGCCTTTTAAACAATGGTATCATTTAATTCCTAGCTCATCCCATTTTAAAGCACATGTATTTTTTTCTCTCTCCCCATTTTTTTCCTCTCCACCTACTTCCCCCTAAATTATTCCTATTCTTATTTTTATTTTTTTCTTTCTTCTTTGGACCAATAGAGAAGAGAATGACCTTTTTTTCTTCATTTTCTTTTGTTTTCTGAATGACACATAATATTTGTATATATTTATGAAATATAGTATGATGTTTTAGTTCATGTACAAGATGACTAGTGACCAACTCAGGGTAATTAGAATATCTGTCACCTTATAATTTAGAATTTATCTACTATGAGTACATTGATACTATTTTTTTCTGTTAACTCTCCCTCCATTTTTGAGAAACAATGTTCATTTATTCACATTTCTAATTAATGTTTATTTGAATGTTATTACTCTATTTTCTCTACTATGTTGAATTCAATATTCTTTCTCTAGACTCTAGTAGTAATTATTTACCTTACTTTTAATATGTTTAATAATGATATAATTTAATAACTGCCAATGATCTGAGTGCCATTTTTCTTTTGACTTGTATGCCCTGATCTGGATTATTTTTATTCTAGTATGTTATATAGAGATTCTAAAGATGAATTTAAAATTTTTAATTTGACTAAGAATACTTTAAAATTGTGATTTAAATTTTTTAAATATTTTGGTTGGAATGTATTTTGGTATTTTTAAAAGATTAATTTAAAATTCTGTTTCTGTGTGGTCAGAATATATGACCTCTTTAAATTAGTTTTTGCAAATTTATTGAAATTTATGGATTACTTGTAATCACCTGTTATAAATAGCACATAGATTCTTGGAAAGAATGATTCAAATGCTGATATGGACCTGTGGTGTTATCAATTATGTTGCTCATAGATTCTAAATCCTCAGTAGGAGGAAACAAAAATTACACAAATAAGGGATAAAACATATAAGACGATGAAATGTATTATAAATAAATAAAGAAGTAATATGTGAAACAGCCTAGAAGATGGGGGTTTGGGAGTGAGATTTAAAAAAAAAATGAGAAATCATGTACACACATGCACATTGGAAGAAAGTGTTACCGGTGGGAGGAAATCAGGGCAAAGGCCTGTGCAGAAGATGGTTGTGTCATTTGAAGACCAACAAGGAAGATTCTGTAGCAAGAGGGTCATTCTTTGATAGTGATGAAAAAGACTAAGGGAGGAACTATATGAATTATCTGATAGTGGTAAATACTATAAAAATTAAGATAAAAGAGGAAGCAGTACTTGGAGACTTTGAGCTTTCTCTCTAAAAATAATTTTCAGGGATATTTCAGTGGTTTGTATTTTGAATCACTAATCACTTTAGGCTTTTCAGGGAAATTTATTACAAAAATAAATACAATTTTTTTCACTAGGGTAATTACATTTCATTATACGTTTAAAGGTATTTACATCTCATAATACTAAGAGACTTACGGCATTTTCAATTTTGAAGTACACTTTTTTTTTTTACTTTAGCTGCTTTCTTTAGCTATTTTTAGAGAGTCCTGCCCACATTCTCCTTGTCCCCCATATTCTGAGACAAATGTCCTGAGCAAAATCTTAATTTATTCTACAAAACTTTCCCCAATTAAGTGGTATTAATCTGGAATTCATTTTTAATAGATCTTTAGTGTTTGTACACAGGTGTAAAAAGGTTTCTGAATCTATATATCAGAATCAAATTCCTGAAATTGATTTTTATTGTTGATTTTTATTTTCATTATCTAGTTTATTTCTTCCAGAATTCCTGAAATGTTTCTCAATGTAAGATAACATTTACAAAAATGATAGTAAAGTTATTTTAAAGGTGGTGAAATAGAACACAAACTCCAAAAAGACAAGTAGTTAGCACAAACATTACAAGGGCATCTCGCACCCAACAGAAGGGGCAGAAACTAAGGACACATCACAAATATTTTAAAGGTGAGAAGTTCCTCACCCCTGCCCCAGCTTATTAAGAAAAGAGGATATCTCACAAATTTCACACCCCATGTTACTGCTGGGGGCTGGACTAGTCCCAAAGACTGCTGATCTTAGTCTTTTGATAGAGGAGAGACCACAGCAGGCAGACCATGTTGGGGCTGGGAGAATGAAGAAGATAGACTGAAGAAGAGGTAAGACATCCGCTGGAAAGAGATGCACTGTGCAGCAAGCAGAGAGAGGAGGAGCAGAGAAGGGGCCTGGAGGAGAGAGTGGTTGATGTGTTCCAGGGACTCAGGTGAAGATCATATTGAATCAAAGTATAATTAATATTTCAGCATAACTTTGGGAAAATAAAATAGACTGCTGTCTTGTTTGATGAGTTAATAAAAATAGTCTAGAATGTTATTGCCTCCCTGATATGTACTGGCAATAAATTATCAATAACATGAAACAGAATAATTAGATGCAAAGCTTATTAATGAAAAATTAGATAAACAAGGTTATTAGATACATAACTTATTCAATTTCAATATATAAATACTGATATTTGCAACTATTTATGGAATAATTACACATTCGATATGATTGAAAATAAATTAAATACAATTAAAATCAGGAAAATATAATAAGGTATCAAAGCTAAGAGTTTTCATATACATAAAAAAATTGATCATTCTATTTTGAATGCATGAATAAATATCCAGGTAGCAAAATTTTAAAAAAGTAAAATGTCATCCATCAAATATTTCCAAAAGATCATGATAGAAAATCTCCATAACAAGTAATCTTAATCAGAAACTACAATTAGGGGAAATAGATTTATGTAGCATTAAAAGAGGAAATGATTCATGAAGTAGACTTATGCATACCAAAAAAATTGCAGCAGAATGTTTCTAAGTTGTTGCTTCTAACAGTTTATAATGCAATATATTACATTACAAAGTTTAGTTTGCAAGAATCATACCTCAGAATGTAAACAGATAAGAAAACAAAACAAATTAAAATAAATAAATAAACTAAATAGAACAAAAGAAAAATAAAACATGCATATGTACACACACACACTCACACATATACACACAGCTTTTTCTTTTTTTAATGCTACATACTGTCATTAAAAATTGTGTCTCACAGATAAATGATAAAACTTTTATCTCTTATGACCAAACGACTCCACAAGATTGAGACTTTGCTCTGATTTACTTGCTAATTTATGTTATCTACATTGGTGACTGCAAGGAAATAATTTCAATCTTTATTTCATCTTTTATTTTTTTTTAAAGTTCTGTACTATTTCATCTACTCTTGGGTAAGGGGTGATGAGATCCTATTTTGGATTCCTAATAACTCTCAGGTTCATATGGCTTAATCTTTCACTTTTCTTCTCTTACAAATACTCAAGAAAACAGAAGGTTTAACCATATTAAGGTCAATTTCGCCTTTTTTAAACATCTTTCAGTGAGATGGCAGGCTTACATATGTACATCTTTACCTCTTTGTAAAATGTATTTGCTGAAGTGACATCCCAGTGCAGTGACTCAGTGGTCCACATGAACAAATTGAATAATTCACATCCCACATTTTAAGACTCTACATTCTACATTCTCATTGAGTTTGTGTTACATGGTTTGAAGCCACCACTTTCCTAAGCATTGGAGTAATCAATGATTTACAGTTTAAACTGCAGCATGCAATATCTGTTGAGGGAAAAGTCTTTCATGCACGACCCTCAGGAGAGCATTTTTCACATCTTTGTTCCTCAGACTATAGATCAAAGGATTCAGCATTGGAACGACAATAGTGTAGAACACAGATGCCACCTGCGCCTGGGTCAGGGATGATGTGTTGTCAGGCTGCAAATATGTGAAAATCAGGGACCCATAGAAGATAGTTACACCTGTGAGGTGGGAGGCACAGGTGGAGAAGGCCTTCCACCTGCCTGCTGCAGACTGTATCCTCAGGATGGCTGAGATGATGCTGACATAAGTCACTGTAATGATGAGGAGAGAACTAAGAAGAGTGAATCCTGCTAAAATAAAAATCACCAGTTCCGTGCCAAATGCATCTCTACAGGACAGCGCCAGAAGAGCTGTGGTGTCACAGAAAAAGTGATTGATGCTGGATTCACAGAAGTCCAAACTGCTGATCATGCAGACAGATATCAGTGAGTTTGTGAAACCAATAGCGTAGGGCATTGCTCCTAGCCAGATGCACACTTTCTGGGACACGACTACCACATACAATAAAGGATTGCAGATAGCTACGTAACGATCATAAGCCATCGATCCAAGAAGAAAACATTCACTGCACACCAAACCAACAAAAAAATACATTTGTACAAAGCAACCGAGAAAGGAGATGGATTTCTGTTTGGATTGGAAATTTACCAGCGCCTTGGGTGTTACAGTAGAGGAATAAAATATGTCAATGAATGCTAGATTGCTAAGGAAGAAGTACATAGGTGTGTGCAGCTGAGAGTCAGTTCTGATTAGCATGATCAGTCCAAGGTTACCCAAGACAGTGAATAGATAAATGAAGAGAAATATTAAGAAAAGACTGACATTTAATTCAGGATGATCTGCAAATCCAGAGAGTACAAAGAGAGCCACCTCAGTGAAATTGTTCCCAGCCATTATAACTCAGGGCTTTGATTGTACCTGCAAAAGAACAGAAGGAAAAATGAGAGATGAACTCATGTCAAAAGGTCCAACAACTATGAGAGTTGACAGCCTCCAACACTGAGAACATTGTGAGTAGAACATAAATATTTAGTGATAGCAAGTTAGTTGTGACTTATACATGGGTTTTATTATTTACAGAGCTGGCAGACCTGGTTTAAAAAAATCTAATTCATCATTAAGTAGACTTGGTAGCACTGTGGAAAATAATTGCCTGTCATGATGTAAAAAGATTTCTCTATAAATATACCACTTCTACCTAAGACTACTATTAGGTCCCAAATTCTATACTTAGTAATTTATTTACTAGAATTAATTGTATTGTTTTCTTAAAAAAATTAAAGCTGGTTTAGGAAAGAAAACTATAATTTTTGACTTTAATGATTTTTTAATTGAAGTCTTATTTTCTTGGCATCTCATAGCTAGTTTACAAGATAATTGTAGGATCTTAATAAAATCTCAGATGGATACATCTAATAATCTCTTTGGCTCAATAAAGCCTGGCTAGGAAATAGTAAATAGTAAAGGAAAATTAGAAAGATCCTTTACTATTACATAGAAGTCCAAATATTCTTTTTGCTGTCTTTACCCCTTGTCACTGCTGGTGAACTAGGACCACTTGAGGACTTTAATTTATAATGTAGTTCAAATTGTTTTATGTGTATAAATACAAAGCAGGCTTGTTTCCAAGATAAGGCATACATAACCTCAGGAAATGACAAATTCACTGTGGAATATTTGTTTCCACATCAGTGATAAGAAGGCTACAAACTCTTAAACCCAAGCATTTAACGGTGATCTCACAGAAAGTAGAATCATATTTTCCTAATTAAATTGACCTAAATATATGATAAATAAAAAAAATTGAAACTAGCATGCACACTTAAAACAAGTTTGTTTCAGACATGTAGCACAGTAAACTAAAGACACTTGATCATTCAGTGTGTACCATGTTCACAAGTGGTCCTACATATTCATTCAACAAGTCCTTGTTCAATGTAGAAATATTGTTTTGCCAGTCACTAAAACCACTTTTCTTAACACCTACTTGATGATGTAAATATATAAAAGATAAAGAGAACTCTCAGCATGAGAAAGCTGCACATAATGCATATACATACACACTCAGAGTTATGGAAAGGAGAGGACTTAGACTTACCTAGGATTCAGTCACCTAAGGAAGAACCCTTCTCTTTTAGCTATCTTCCACCTATTTTTACATTTGTTATCTTTCCATCATCCAAAATACTGAGTTCCATGAATTGTCAGTACAGGGACTTGTATCTCCTATTACTGGTGCTGCTGCTACTGCTATTATTTAGAAAAGAACTATATTTCCTTTATCATTAACCCTTATCAATATTATAATATTGATAAAAATATTATTGATGATAGTACTGGATATTCTATGTGTTATCTTCCATTGACAGATTAGAAGGAAAAGACAAATTAACCAAGATATTTATTTTCATGTCCTTCTTAAAAATTAAGACTTATTTTCAGTTCAAATCTCATTCATGATCAGGACTAGGTTTTTTGTTTATTTTTCCTGGTGTACTTCTAAAGAAGTCCCACAACAAAGAATTTTCTTTTGCAATCCAGTGTGTTAGACTTCTAGCAGAATTATCACCTTCTCAAACTCTTAAATTCACCTCATAAATAATTTCATCAATTAACGTCTTTGCTCTCTTGTGGTTTGTATTTTAATTGTACCCTGAGGTCAAACCTAATATGTCTGGAAAACATCTCAAATCAAAACATTAATAGATGCAAGTTCCTCACTTACATTTATTTCATTTATACAGCCTTGGACATATTTAAAAATGTATCAAGTTTTGAAAATATTTACCTTGATCTTATCAGTAAAAATGTACATGAAACACTTAAACATTACCTCCTTATTATAATCTATGAGACACACTGTGCTACAGAATCTCAAATAAACTCTGTCTCTACTTGGTCTTCCCAGATACCTTACTGCAAGAATCCAGTTTTTCTGTTCACTGACTTACTGTTGTTAATGTATGCTGAAATTAGGATTGTATCCATGCTACCAAATAGTGTACAGATTTAACACAGGCATTCAGTGATTTGTAATAGATGGCATGCAACGATAGATACAAAAAAGCATTGGCTGAGAATAGAATATGATCTCAGAAAACAAGTAAAAAATCTGAAGAAAATGTAAAACTTGTGGTCTCAGTTTGATGCTCAGATGATAGGTCAATACTCTTAAAAGCTGAATCACATTATTTTACAATTTTCGTTTGCTTGTTTTAAAGCAGCTTCTTAGACAACATAATTATAAAGAGTTGGTTTCTTAGTTCTGATGTTGGCCACTAAAAGTGAAATTTTCAAAATGGCCCAGAGCATGGACTATGCATTTATAACCATTAATTTAGAAGGATCTCATTAGACTTGTCTAATTGATTTCTTCTAGTGTGATTATAATATCATCTTCTTTATTTTTTAAAAAATTCAGTACTATGATAATGGAATATGCAAATTCTCCATGTAGACTTCCATTTGTAGGGAAAATATTCTTTAATCTTCCCTGTCATATTGGATATATTAAAATAAATAGAAGCTCTTATAGATATGACATATTTCTTCCTAATAATCAACATAATCATATAGTAGGACACAATAAATGATGCAATATATATTCTCCTAAAACCTACATCTTGAGAAAACAAAACTTTGAAAGTGTTGTGCTGTACACCTGAAATCTCAAATTTAATTTCATTCTCTTATGTATCCATTCAATAGGCATTGGTTTAAGAAAAGTTAGAGGAGAACCACTTAGCTTAATGTGAACTATAAATATGACAATGAGATTGCACCTTAATTGCTTCTTTCAATTTTCAAAATTTGTCTACATTATTAACTTATCTGATACTTGATGAACAAATAAGTGGTCACTAAACTAAAACTGGTATATGGATATCAATGTCCATATTAGAGAATAAATGAACATAGTATGATTGTTGGCTCAATTTAATCCATAGCTAACTTGTCCAACTTGAATGTTATAATTTAAGTATTTCTAACCTTTTATTTAAATGTTTTAGACTTAAAAAGTTTGTATATATGCTTTACTATCTACATGGACATTAATATCTAAATAATAACATAACAACAGTAAAATAATTAGCATTAAAAATTTTAGCATCATACAATTATATAACTACAGAACATTTAATCTCACAAGTTTTTCTACTAAAGTGTTTTTTTCCCTCTCTCTCTCTCTTTCAGTATCTAACACATAGTACTGTGTTACAATTAATGTTATCTCTCCTAAGTCTCATGTACTATGGTTGGGATGTATATTTTCTCCTTTTCCTTGCACAACTCTGATATATTTTTAGAAGCACTGGTAAAGTATTTTATAGAATGTTTCTCAACTGTAGTTTACCTGATATTTTCTCATAATTATTTGTGGTCATTCAAACTTTGTAAGAAATTATACATATGGTTTTTTCATCTATTGACAGGGTATTTGGTGTTGATAAGTGATATTATTTGTGACATTAATCTTGACAACTTAGCCAATGTAGTGTCTGCCACACTTCTTCATTATTAAGATGTTATTTTTTCCTTGTAATGAAAAAAAAATTAGGAGGAGATAATTTAGACTCTACAAATATTCTATTACAACTTTTCCCCTTTGTCTGTCTGCTACCTATAGCAATTGCTATGGTATTTTGGTAGATTGTTCCTATTTTCTTATTCTGTTAACACACATTAACTGAAATAATTCTGTGAAGAATGGTTGATATTTCTTCCCTATATACTTCTTTATTCAGTTATTTGTTTATAATAATATAAACACTTATAATGATTTTTTTTAAGTGGTGGGAAGGTACCGGGGATTGAACTCAGGGGCACTCAAACACTAAGCTGCATTCCCATTTGTATTTTATTTAGAGACAGGTTCTCACTGAGTTGCTTATTTTTGCTGAGGTTAGCTTTAAACTCATTATCCTCCTGTCTCAGCCTCCCCAGCTGCTGGGTTTACAGGCATGAACTATTGACCTGGCCTAATATTGATTTTTGGGGGGGTTATTATCCGATACTATCATCATTTTTTTTTCTGAAATTATTCTAGCTTTGCTAATAGAACCATCAAATTATGTCCTGGGTACTTTGCTTTTTCACATGTCCCTTTCTTTTAAAAATTATTTTATTTTTCCACTTAATGCCCTCTGGTGTCTTGTATTTTCCTCACCCACCTTAGCTCAAGAATTGAGCACTTCTCTATGGGTCCTTGCTATCATTTGGAACAATAATATTTAGAAGATAGACTTTGAACAACATCATGGTATTGCTTATGTATATTTATAATCATCTTTTTGGAGTGTATCATGTTATAATCTAAGTTATTAAATTCCCAAGATTCTATACTTATAACTTTCAAAAGAAAATTATGATATTACAGAAAATGTTTATTTTGGGGAACCATAATTCTGAATTTGTTTCCAGGAATGTCATGTTCTATCATTGTCACAATTTCTGAACTTTTCTGATTGTGTGCATGTGTGCAAATAACAATAATATACTAGCACCTGCCTCATGCATATGTAAAGATTATATAAAATTCTATATGCAAAACATCAGCATGATTTTGAAAATGTAACAGGTATTAAATTAATATTTGATTTGTGTCTTTAATATTCATGACTTTAGAGTAATCTATTATATTCAAACATTAATATTCACTGAACTGTTCTCTCCATTTTTGGGTAATTATATGAGTAACTCTATTTGACAAATTTTTTTATGAAATACAAAATAAACAATGATTTTTTTCTTTAAATAAGTAATCAGAAGTTCTATTCTAGATCCACACTATGACTTTCTACTACCTGTCAGGTGGAGGCAAGCTAGACTGGCCAATTTTTTACTTCATTGACCATTGGTTTTATCATTGAGCATTTACATCAAGCCCCACATTTAGTAGAGATTGACAAGTCAAAGATTATCTTACTAGATATTTTTTAAAACATGCATGAAGAAAACTTCCACATGTTTATTATTAAATGTTGAAATGCCCATTTCTAAATATTATTGAAAGCTTTGTTACGTGCACACACACACACACACACAAAAAAAAGAGCCCTGATGATTATTAGAGAAAAAGAACCTTATTGAAGGATATAGGTGAGAGAAATCCTAACCTAATAAGTCTTTAGAGGAGGCAAGACAAATGAATCGATGAATCAAGATGAATCTATGGTTATGTTCCACATATCTGGCTTGTGTTGATTAAGTGTATGGAAATGATTCATCAGAAAAAATAATAATACTATAGGTTCAAGGAAAGTAGTGACATCAGTTTCAGAATATTGAGTTTGGGAAACTTGAAAGACATTGAGAAATGGAACTATTTTGGGATTTAATGTTAGAATATGTCTATTCAGAGATTCTTAGCTATCTTGATTAGCTACAGCAACATAGTAATGTTTCACTGGTGTTGAATAAAAAGAGTCCTGTTCTGAATTCAGAATTCGTAATGAGTAAGGAGGCCTAAAGCAAATATGTATGTTCTCTCCAATCTGGTCATCCCTTGGCCTTCTTGGGGGCTTTGTTCCTAGACTCACTTTCCCTACCAAACTCCACAGATGTTCAAGTTCCTTAGGTGAAGTGTGTAGTATTTATATATAACTTTTGTGTATCCTCTCATATACTTTATGTTAATTTGCCAGTAATATAAATCACAATTACTTGTAATACCTAGTACAAGGCAAATGGTAAGTAAAGTGTCGCTATACTGTGTTTTATTTTTATTTATTTATTTATTTATTTTTGGAACTTTTCCCCAAATATGTTCAGTGAGCACAATGATGTAACATACTTGTAGCCAGGAGTCACTGAAATTTGCTGGCTGCCCTGGGCTGATGACATTGACAGCTGCTGAAGTCAGCCTGCTGATGGCAGGCTGGAGATGGAGGTCTGGGTGCTAGCCTGAAATCTGGGACTACTAGTATAAACAGGCACAAAGGCAGGTCCCCATGTTCAGGTCTGGAATATAGAGCTGTGGGTATGTACAATTCTGAGTTTTCCTGGGGTGGACCAGTGTTGGTGTTGAAGGTGAGAGCTTGTATTTACATCACAATGACAAAAGTTAACAGATCTTCCTGTGTTGCCAGGGCTTGAGGGAGCTAGGAATGTGGATAATGCAAAGCCCTCCTCTCTCTCCTCTGCAGTGCATGTTTTCTTATTATTGGGAAGTCTTCTTATTATTGGGTGCCTTCATCTCCAGCCTGGTTTCCTGTCGCTGTGTTCTGCACAGCAAGGCATCAGTAAACCAAATGGGAGTGAGAATCAACTGGGAAATTAAAAGTCTGAAAGAATATTTAGAAATAAACACAAAAGATATGGACAATGCAGGAAGTGAGAGGCTGTAGGGAAATTGGCTTGATTGCAGACTTACCACTTGATCAGTAATTTTTCCTCCTTTAGATAGCTGGCACCTTAAGGCTATTTGAGTGCACTGGTATCTCTTTCAACCTCCCGGGGCATTGCATTTGAACCTAGGGTTGTCTGAACCAATAAATTCCACTCTCTTTGAGCAGGATGTTTCCAAGGCAAGTGAACAGCTCAGACAGGTGAGATGACACTGATAGTTCTTTGAGGCTACACCTCTGCTGTGGCTCAGACAAGTCCACGATTCATTCATGGCTCCCAACAGTTTCCTTGCTTTTTCTGAAGGTATTTTTCTGCATGGATTGTGGTTTAAATTGATGCTATTGACAGGAGGGATGATCACTGAAGCATCAATCCCTATCTATTACTCCACTCCTCTACTCAGTGCAGTTCTTTAAAGGTCAAATATACTACAATGTGTATAGAAAGTTTAAGTAGAGGACTGGATGAAGATGACACTATCTGCAAAAATAAAATACTGGTTGTGATTTTCATATCAGAGATATAGCATGTAGAAAGAGTCTCTAACTAAACAAAAAGAAAGCACTTTGCAATGATTAAATTTAATTCACACTGGTGACTTAGAAGTGAGTTGTATCTTTTAAGGGATAATGTAGAAACTGGCATTGAAAAACTGAGTGTTTTTATATAGGAAATGAGAAGAAAGAAACACAGACAAGACTCCAACATTAGGAAAACCTAATATGTCTCCAAAAAATATTTTTAGCCAACAACATATTCAAGACAGACGACAAACTACACAATATAAACGTTTTTGTAGGCATTTATATTAAACTTTAACACCGAATAAGAAAGGACTCTCTTCTGATTCAACAGTATCTGAAATAATCATGGAAAACTGTCATACATTAGCTGCAAAGGGATTCCTATATAGCAAACAACATAAACTGAATTTTGTTTAGAAAAAAATAAAAATTTAAAAACAGAACTTCTGGAATCATTCCAGTTACACATGTAAAAACAAACTGCATAACCCTTCTGAACCTAAAAGAAATAAGAGGGGAATAAAAAAATAATATTTAGAATATGAATTATTAAAATATGTGGAATGCCACTAACCCACTGTTCATTAAAAATGTATGCATATTTCTGATTTCTGAACTATAGATTTCTGGACTTCTTAGATTTTATAGTTAAGAAATCTAGGAAGGAATGGAAAAAATGACTAACAAGAAAGAAGAAAAACTAAAAGAGAAAATAGTAAACAAGGAAATATGAAAGTAAATAATATCTAAATTAAATTGTTATTTATTTTGTCTTAATTGAAAGAAACTGTTTTTGGCAGAAATGGTTACTCATTAAGGAAGAATTTATTGAGCAATATTACGTATCATTCTCTTAGATTTGTAAAATAGTAGATGAAATATTGATCTAAATGTATGTTATATAAAATAGTGAAGACTGCAAAAGACACATTTCAGGAAGAAGGAAGATGAAGAAATAAGACACAATACGGTAAATTTCAATGATCTTAATGTATTGAAGGGACCATAATCAATATGGGAAACCTAGGGTGGTAACTAAGTGAACAATAAAGGAGAGTCTTCCAAACAGGAGAAACAAATGCAAGAAAATCATGGTAGGAATATTTTGTGCTAAGATCTGTGTAGGTACTATGGTGACTATTATCTTTATTTCAAAATGTCAAAAACAAAACAATAACAACAACAAAAAAAACACCTCTTAATAAAATAGTACCTTTCTTTCTCAGAACTGATGATTGGAGCACATTAAAAATTAGTTTCATTTTTGTCACTTAAAAGTTTAATGTGAAATATTCACTTTATCCATGCACTATTTTTTTCTGAACACTCTATTCATTGCTTCTTTTACATCTTTGTTTCTTAAACTATAGATGATGGGATTCAGCACGGGAATAACAATGGTGTAAAATATTGACACTATCATGTCATGCTCCAGAGCATAGCTAGAACTTGGTCTCATATACATGAAGAGAATGGTCCCGTAATAAATGGACACTCCAGTAAGGTGGGTGCCACAGGTGGAGAACACTTTCTTCCTCCCTTCAGCAGAATGTATCTTCAGAATTGCCAACAGGATGAAGCTGTAGGACACCAGGACAATCATGATAGTGACTATCTCAATGGAGCTCACAAAGATGAAAAGCAAGAGCTCATTTATGTGAGTGTCAGCACAAGAAAGGGCAAGTAGAGGAGGAATGTCACAGAATATATGTCTAATTTCATTGGACCCACAGAATGACAGGCTAAAAGTGGCCACTGTGTGTATACTAGCATGCAGCATTCCTCCGATGTAGGGTGCAATGATGAGTGGCACATAGACCCTGGGTGACATGCTCACTGAATACAGAAGTGGGTTGTAGATGGCCACATAGCGATCATAAGCCATTGCTGCCAAGAGAAAGCACTCTGTAGTTCCAAAACTAACAGCAAGAAACATCTGTGCTGCACATCCAAGAGATGAAATGACTTTTGTCTTTGAAATAAAGTCTATTAACATTTTTGGAGTAATAACAGTAGAAAAGCAGGCATCCGAGAATGATAAAGCACTCAGAAAATAGTACATTGGATTGTGGAGTCGGGAATCCCCAGAGACCAATATAATCAATCCTAAATTACCTATGAGAGTGAAAAGGTAAATTTGAAGAAACAGGAAGAAGAGAATGACCTGCAGTTCATTGCTGTCTGTGAAGCCCTTGAGTACAAACATGGTAACTTCAGTGATATTCTTCATGCTGAAATCTCATAGTACAAACTTGAAGATATTCAGGAGTTTATAGTTTATGCTGCTATGAAAATAATGAACAATATTATAAGTCAAGGGGAAATAAACTATATTGATATATTATCTCCTGGGCATAATAAGCAAGCAGAGGTTGAGGAGACAATTACAAGACGGTAGGCCAAGGGTGGAGTACTCATGCATGATCAGCTGCAAGGTACTGGTGGGATCCCTGACTCAACACATGCCATTCCTAAAGCCTTAGCAGATTTAGTATTAAATCATATTGAAACACAAAGTGAGCAAAAAAAAAAATAAAAAAAATTTCTTCTAACATCCAATCCCACACGTGTTCACATCATACGAAAAATAACTTCAGACTTCTAGATCTTTTAGTACTTGTGTAAAATGATTTGATATAATCTATGCTCTTTCATAATTAGAGCACTATAAATTCTATAACAATAAATAACAATAAAAATGGCATTAATAAAATTTTATTTAAAATTAATGTCTATATACAATATGCTGATTTGCATTGTTCTTATAACGTAGCAACTGCATGTATTCTAATGTTTTATGAGCTAGTTTTATAAACAAACAACAAACCAAAAAGCTATCTTCACTATGGCTTTTTGTGATGATTATTAGTAGAATTCATATTTGTGGGGGAAGAAAGTTCATGAAAATTTTATGAAAGCATCTATTTTATTCAAATTTCTTTCTTAAATAATTGGCATTGTAATGTCTTTTTTTTAAGTTAACTTGTTGGTCATTTCATTTCTTTTGGAACTCTAAATTCTTTACATGCTCTATATTTTTGCACTCTTTCAAAACTCTGGTAAAAGTTAGTAGAAATATTCTGAAAAAAACATGAAATATGTGATTTTTGAAAGTTTTTATATTTTTTAGGTATTGTTTGTAGATTCATTACATGAAATAATAGCAATGTAACTATTCATTAAGGTGCAATTAAAATATTTCAAAAATAACCTTAATTGAATTTAAGTTAAGGAATAATTTTATAGCAAGATATAAAAATTAAAATTTAAGAGCAAATGTTGGGATGAAACAATAATTAAAATAAATCTGTCTTCATTAGTTTTATTGTTAAACAATATGTCGAAGAGTTACCTATATGTAAGTTCAATTTCTAGTTGTCCATAAGTTTCAACTACTTGCATGATCAATTGTATTACAATATGTATTGATTCATTTTATTTATTTGTTTATTTTTATGTCCCCCAAACAACAGGAAATTTGAATCAGTTCTGGAGACACATGACCTGCTGCAAATGATGACCTATTAGCTACTTAGAGTCACCAATATAAGTCAAATTCCAATTCCAATAGATTGACATCAATTCCATTAGTAAGAGAAGGAGATATTTAGGGAAAAAAATAGTAATAGATTAGATTAGTGATATATTGGAAAGAGTGACAGCATGGGAGGACACCACATATCAACAATCTTTTGGGACAGGTTACCAGGAATATGAAAAATAATTTCTAATAAAATATTTTTATTGAATTGTTAGAAACAATAAGGCAGAGAAGTGAAAAACCACTCTTGGGTAAGATGGATGCCCTCCTCTTTACTCTGTCTTCTTCTGATTCCTTCATTACCTTCTTTCCTTTGTCCTTTCTGTCCTTCTTTTCTTCCTTCTTTGATTTATTCTTACTTATGATTTTTAACTTTGATTTTTAACTATGATTTTGTGGAAAATTATTCTCTTTCTCAAGGCAGCACCATGATACTGTATTTCCAATAGGACAATAACATTAAAATATAGTGTCATCACAGTTTGCTTTCCTATATGCAATGCATAAATGTAATGTTTACCCTTCAGCAGAACAGAGAAAACCTCTCTTGTCATGAGACTCCTCATTCAATATCCCCATGTTTTCTTTCTCCTGTCTGAATAACTTTCTACTCTCCATCCACATGGTTACATCCCTCAAGTGTCAAAGCTGCCAATTGTGCATACCCAAACTTTGCAAAGGAAGATTGAGTTTATCACTCATCATCTAAGAGATCCCCAAATACACATCAAATTCACAAAGATTGATCAGTCTTAGATTTTATAACCTTAAATATCTGAATGATAATATCACCACAATGGAGTAAAAGAATAAGTTGCAGACTGAAGAAAATAGGTATACTTATGCTTTAAATGACACACTAAAAATCTATAGGAAAATGGACATAATATACCTATAGACAACTCACATTTAAAGATCTCTCTATGGCCTATGTATATGTATTACTTTAGCAATGATCTGAAAAAATGGAAATGTAAGATGACAGAAAACTTTCCATAACACTTGAACAATAACAAAAATTTACCAAATGATGGTGAACCAATAAAGTAAACAAAACATTCCTACACTGCTGGTGGGAGTGTAGTTATAGCCATTTGGAGAAAAAAAAAAGAATTTAAATGTATAATAACTGTATATATCTACAAAATCAGGGAACAACATATACTCAAATGAATTAACCCAGAGAAAAATCAAAGGCATATATTTGAATGAAGAGAAATTTACAGGAAAAGATAGTAGTATATCACATTAATAAATTTATCATTTCTTTATCATTTATTTTGTTACTAATTTTCATTTGTTAATTACAACTTACATATTAATCACAAAATATAGATATACCCACCTCTGGGAAGGAAATAATTGTATAAAATCAGAACCGTATTCAATAGGAACAGAAAGAAATATGCGAAGAATTTCTAGTTTAAGAAATATTAATTTCTGTGGGAGAAATAAAAATAAATCAAAGATTATTTAATGTCAATACATAAATTATACCCTTATATGATATCCATTATAAAAATCATGATATTTAATTTAGAAAATGCATAGTTACATTTTTAATGTTTATAACCTCTTAAGGTTAATAGAAGTTCCTTAATTTTTTTAAAAATTGATAATGTGCAAATACAAAAATGTTATTATACCAAATTTGAAACTTTTACATTTCAATACAATGTCTCCCTGATGATTCATTCACTTTTGACAGTTGTACATTGCCTCTTCTTAGACCTCAACTCCCTTAGGTGGGTGACATCCCCACCCTCCTTCATCCCCAATGAAACAAAGCAAGACACGCTCCTTGACATATTTGGATATTTTAAAATATTCAGTGAAAGAAATATCAGAAATTACTACTAATTCTGAGTGGCTTCTGGATTATATAACTAGAAAAACAAAGTTAACAGAATTATTGTTTTTCTCATTAAAATAAAGTAAATGGTCCCATTATGTATATAAGGAAAATATGCTTTTATTTTTTATTGGTTAATTCCTGCTTGTTCATAATTTGAACAAAGCCATTTTCTTCCATTTTGAAAATGAAAATGTGGTATATTTAGTACATTTTCATTTATCTGAACAAACATAAATTCAGCATTTTTAATTTTCTCTGTTGCTTTCCTTGATATGTTGATTTTGAAATCTTAGGTGGAGCTTTTTATAAATTAGATTTTAATAAATCTATTTTATTCACCTATGTAATAGGAAGAGATAAGGGCTTTTGGGCTCGAGATTTAGCTCAATGATAGAACACTTGCTTAGCATACCAGAGACCTCAGGATCCATCCTCCACAATAAACACATATACATACATACACACACACACACACACACACAGGTTTCATACTACACATTTAATATATAAGTAATTTATAACAAAATAATATATCCAATCTTCATTTTTAGTGTTCCTAAAATATTCTGATAATGATCTGAAAATTTCTCTTACCTGAACAAATAGCACATGCAGGTTTAATAACCTTAGGAATATGGTTTATTTAGAATGTTTATATCTACTTACTCAACTGTTGATGAAATACTCCCATAGGAGATGCTCCAATGGGAATGTGATCCAATTTTCTTCTGGTTCAGAAGGCAATACAGTGCTTAATTAAAAAATAAAGTGTAAAGGACTCTGGAAGAATACATTACTACAGACATTAATGCAGTAACTAGAGTTTTTTTTTTTTTTTTTAAGCCTTTGGTTTAAAAGTTATAACAGAAGAAAAGTAAAGTATTTTAATGTTAGACAAGAAATCTTAAGACATGAGACACAATCTTATAATATAGCTGGGATATTGGGAAGTAATTTAACTTTCCTGCTGCCCAGTTTGCTTATGTTGGCAATAGCAGACACTTTTTTTTTCTTTTCTTTTTGATACCAGAGATTGAACTCAGGGGCACTCGACCACTGAGCCACATGGCAAGCCCTGTTTTGTGTTTTATTTAGAGAAAGGGTCTCACTGAATTGATTAGTGTCTTGGTTTTGCTGAGACTGGCTTTAAACTTGCAATCCTTCTGCCTCTGCCTCCAGAGCCACTAGGATTTTAGGCATGTGACACTGCACCAGGCTTTGGCCACTTTATATTGTAACAAGTTAATAATTAGATGAGCTATAGTAATGTATAATCACAATATTTCTTGCAAAATTTGCAATCACTCAAATGCATTGTAATATTTTTATATTTGGAGTATAAACTCTCCAGAAAACTGGACAGGACAGCAAGGAAGTTAAATTATTATCCCAGAATAGCAGCTACGTTATAAGATTATGTCTCGTGTCTTAATATTTCTTGTCTAACATTAAAATACTTTACATTTTTTCTGTTATAACTTTTTAACCAAAGGCTAAAAAAAGAGAACTCTAATTATTGCATAAATGTCTGCATTAATGTATCCTTCCAGAGTCCTTTACATTTTATTACTTAATTAATCATCATATTGTCTTTTGAACCAGAAGATAATTAGATCACATTCCCTCTGATGCATCTCCTGTGAAGTAAGAGTGCCAGTCTATAGCCTGCTTGAAAATGACACACACATGCAATAAACACAAGCCTGTGGACACCAGCACACTCATACTCACCTGCACTGCTACAGATAAAATAAATGAGTTTAACATTGATAGGCCCAGAAAAATAAGATATTTTCTCTTTTTCATCTAATTTACAAATGTTTCTCATGACAGCCAATTTGGAATTGACAGTGGAATTTGGCATTTTATATATGAGCAAATTAAATTTTAGAAGAGTGAAATTATTTGCATAATCCTTTACATATTTATAGTCACGGATGCATTTGAGGGTCCACTATTGAAGAGAGAAATGGAAAAAAAAATACCAGGTATGATAAGCACATGAAGAGACGAGAATATGAAAAAAGTGATAAAAAAGTATAATGTGATGGGTTTGGACATCTTTTAGAGAGAATGTGGAGTGTACCTCTATGAAAAGTAGACAATGGAGCCAAATAATTAATGAAGCAATTAAGCATGACACTGAGCATGTTTTTTAGGAAGCCACCTCAAAGATAAACAAAGATTGCCACATATGTAAATACTCTGCTGAAAAAAGTAGATCAAAAGAAGAACACACAAATAAAACATTTTTAAAAATTTCAGTAAACCCAGAATCAGCCTTAGCACACTTCCCAAAAGATAAGACATATAAACAGCAATTAAGGATAATGATTAGAAAATAGTACATTAAAATAAAAAAAATAAAATATTTTTTGATAAAATTTTGATATGGAGAATTTCCATTAACCACAGACTTGAGGTTTATTTAAAGGCTGAGATACCTGAGACCAAAGAATCATTGGGATCAGTAGTTTTGCCTCAGAAAGAGAATGAATAGGCAAAGTCACAATTTAACAGAATGCATGACACATCAAACCCAGGCATATTCAAAAGCCACCGAACAAAGGAGAGGATAAATTACTGAGTGTGAATTTTAGCAAAATCAAGATGAAAAAAGGGAACAACCTTTATGTGCCCCAAGAAGCAGGTGAATGAACAACCCACACTCTCCCAGGCTTAATGTGTCCCACAGGAACTGAAGTGGTCCTTTAGATTTGAAGGTCTCAAAATATGTTGCACATACTAGTTAGTTACTGTAGGACATATGGTACAGAAGAACATTCTGAGAAGAACAAGTAAATGAGTAGGACAGACACACTACCAAGGACACTTTCATGGAAATAAGGGGGGATGATCTGGAAAATATCTCTTGACATGTGATGGAAGCACCTAAGGTATGCACTGTGGTGGACCACTTTGAAAGGCAAGATCTGTTCAGGTTTGGGGCTCAGGGAACTGCAGGTAGGATGCACTCATGGTCAAGCTTAGCTCTTAGAGTTAAAGAAGCAAAACAAACCATGATTTGTTTTCTTTAGATCAATAACTACAAGTAGCCAGTCATGGTGCTGCACACCTGTAGTCCCAGCAGTTCGGGAGGCTGAGGCAGGAGGATCATGAGTTCAAGACCAGACTGAGCAATTTAGTGAGAACCTTTCTTAAAAAATAAATTAATAATAATAATAATAATAATAATAATAATAATAATAATAATAATAATAAATAACAAGTGCTGGGGATGTAGCTCAGTGTAAAGAAGCCCTATGTGCAATCTTGAGTACCTACAATACCACCCCTCAAAAAAGCTCAAGTAATAAAATAGAGTTCTGGGACCAAAACTAGGGCTTTCCTCCATATATTATTAAAGTAGATCCATATACTTTATCCAGAAAAGATAATGTGATGATAAAAATTTGGTGTTAGTTTCACAATATTGAGTTTGAGAGGGACTGAGGGACTTTGAGAAAGGGAGCCCATTTGGGAGGTAGATGTAAAACGTTCAGATGGCAAATAAAAATATGAATGTATCTGTAGTCAGATATTCTTAGTTACTTGGTTAGCTTAAGCATCTAATTCATGTTTCACAGTATTTACCATAAAAAGAGAGGTGTGCTGAAATTCAGAATGTCTAATAAGTAATGAAGTCTAATGCAAATTCACACACACAAACATACATAAGACCTCTACGAATTCTGTCCAACAGAATCTTCCCTTGGCATTCATAGGGGTTTGGTTTCAAGATCTACTATCAATACTAAATACCTAAGTCACGTACATAAAATAGTGCAGTATTCACATACAACCGATGTTCAAATTCCCACATACTTTAAATCATCCCTTATATTACTTTTGATTATTTACAATGTCTAATAAAATGTAAATGGTATATTGCATTTTATATTTATTTTTATTATCACATCATTCTTATTTATTTATCTTTCCCACATATTTTTAACGTGTGGTTGGTTGAGTCCACTGACCTGGAAATGTGTGTACAATGAGATGAAGTGCTGGTTTCTCCTATCCATGCATATCTATGACAAAGTTTAATTTATGAATGGGGCACAGGAATTGATGAACAATAATAACTAGCAATAAAATAGAGCTGTTTCTGTGAAAATACCTTTACCATGTACCCTCTTTTCCTTACACTCAGTGAATAATTGAAACCTTAGCAAGTGAAACTGCTGGTCAGAGCAGAGGCTACTGTACAGAATTCATTATGCCAAAAATTACTTGGTCAGATGAAAAAATTCAAATTTCTAACATCCAAAAGTGAGAGCATGGGTATATAAAATACACATTTATGTTTTAATGTATGATTTGAGAATATCACTCAGAAAGCATCTTGTCATATTCTAAAGACTTTCAGGCAAACTGTTTTGTGTTTTAGAAAGTTTGGTTATGACAATAACAGCAATTACTTATATTTTGGCACATAAAGTGCTATTGAAGTTATATGTAACCAATATATTTAACAATGGAATTATTCTGGAAGAAACTATTAAACAGAAATAATAAAAAATTCACTTAACATTTTATTATATTTATATAAATTTAAATGTCAAGCACTAGGAATAAAATGGATTTTAACTAACAGATATATTTTATCATAAATTATTATTTAAAACCATTTAACTAGTATTATATGATAGATATAAACATTCTTTTTGCAAACTCAAAATTGTATTCACTACATATTGCAAAAGTGGTATTTAACAAAATCTGTGTTTGCTCTCATTTCAGTTCTGGGCATAATGATGACTCTGGCTTGGGCTTTTAATGCTGAAGTGACCATAAGATGATTGCCAATTGAAACAATGTGATATGGTGTTCTAAACACTATTTTGTTAAAAAATAAAACCATTATCATTTTCAAATTTCTTGACTGTTTTATGGAAATTTCCTTAAGTCTGATATTTCATGGATTCTAATCTACTCTAATACAATAAAATACCTTTGCATTATTATTTTGTTATTTCTGTAAAACTGACAGCTATAGAATTGCCATTAAAAAAGAAACATTTCTGTGCCTATTAAAATGTTTAAATCAAATAGTCCAATTTTCAAGAGTTTTAGGTAAAAAAAAATAGCATGTATAGTACACACATACAATTCTACTTATTACTGTAAAGTATGAAAGAGGTCTGCATAAAAGTGTACAGGTACAGTGTGTTTAAATTCCAGTTCACATATTTGATGTTATTGGCTCTCTGGTATTCTTTCCAGTCCCTTAATCCTTGGTTTCCTCATCTGTAAAATGGTTCAGTCTAGAGGGTTCTAAATGTGAAAGGGAAGATTGAGCTTCCACTCTGTAACTAATTCTTCTCAAGGTGGTGTGTGTGTGTGTGTGCGCGCGCGCGCACACGTTTATCAGGTATTGTGCTATTGTCCATGTTCTGGGTTCCTCTATATTTAATTCATAGGAAATTATCTCAATTTGTTAGATAGAAAATTAGATTATTAGAACCATTAACAAAGTGACAGAAAATTGTTTCTAATTGAAGACACAAGATACACAAAGAAGTTTTTTAGAGGTTTCTTTATGTGACTAAATATAGAAATTGCCAAAAATAGGGCTCATTAATACTCTCTCCAAGGCTTCTTCACTGCAGGAAGGAGAGGATAGAAAAACTGCCTTTGCAGGGTGAACAGTTCTTCTTTTTTTTTTTTTCCAGGAACAAGAGAAGCCTACTTCTAACTGCACAAAAAAAGCACTATATGAAACTTCTTTGTCTCCAATTTGTTCCATTAGAAGCCTATTTTTCCCATTTTTTTTCCTCCTGTATCCCTTTTCCCTATTATATTGGGTATAGAAACCTCTGTAGTTAATTATTGATCTAGTTGCATCTCAATAAGCTTCACTTTTTCTTCTGTTAATCTTTCTTTCACCAGTTTACTTCACAGGCCTTTCAATGGTAAACCAAAGAGATTAAAGGAAAACACTTCCATGTAAACCCGTGTATATATGTTTACATGGATGCATGTGACAGATGTGCATGTATGTTCCTAAAAGCAATAATGCATCTTTGCACAAAAGCTGGTTCAGATTACTTTCCTTTCCCTCCACAAGTTGTAGGTATTGTTTTTACTGCCTGCAGTTTCAAGAAATATTCCTTAAAACGTCCTTGAAAACTCATATTCAATGGGAAAATATTTTTCTCTTAATTATTCTTGTCATGGCTTCTTTGGCTTCTCTGTTTCTTATGCTGTATATTAGAAGATTTAGTATTGGCAGCAAAAGAGTATAAAACACAGACAGAATTTTCTGTCTGTCCTGCGGGTAGTGAGCGCTGGTTCCCAGGTAGGTAGACATCACTGTTCCATAGAAGAGAGTTACCACAGTCAGGTGGGAGGAACAGGTGGATAAGGCTTTGTACCTACCCCTGGAGGAGTTCATTCTCAGGACCACGATAAGAATTCCCAGGTAGGAGCTAGCTACCAACAAAAAGGTTGTCACTGAGGTCGCTCCAGAGAGGACAAGGAATAAAAGCTCATTGTGGTGGCTGTCAGAACAAGAGAGTCGGAAGAGTAAAGGAATATCACAGAAATAATGGTCAATAACATTGGGCCCACAGAAAGACAGCCGGAGCAAGCCGCTCAGGTGGGTGAGTGAGTTGGCACAACCCAGCAGGTAAGAAGCAGTCACCAGGCAGATGCAGAATGTGGGGGTCATGAGACCTCTGTAATGCAGGGCGTGGCAAATGGCAAGGTATCGGTCATAGGCCATGGCAGCCAGAAGGAAGCATTCTGTGGTCAGGAAGAGGCTGACAAAGTAATACTGAAGGAGACAACCATGATAGGAGATGACTTTCTGTCCTGCAAAGTAGTTCAGCAACATTTTAGGAATAAAGACTGAGGAATAGCAAAAATCCAAGAAAGCCAAGTGGCTCAGGAAAAAGTATTTGGGAGAATGAAGCTGGGCACTGGACACAATTACCACGATAATCCAAATATTTCCTACCACGGTAACGACATAGATCAAGAGAAACAGCACAAAGAGGGCTGTATTCAGTTCCGGGTTATCGGTCATACCCAGGAGGATGAATTCAGTTATCACACTGACATTTCTGCCAGCCATTTATGTGGCTCTCCTACAAGGGATCTGCAGGGAACAAGAGAAGATGAAAAAAAAAAAAAAGAAAAAAAAAAAAAAGAAATCACCAAAGAGCACAGCTTGAATATATGAGTTCAATCCATTAGCAGCTTTAGAAAACTGAGCATCTTTAATTTTGTGAAAATTACCATGGTGAAATAAACTCTTGCAAGTGTGAAAAGTTGTCCTGATACAAACTTACAGGTGAATGCTCTGGAGGGTCTAAATTGGCCTAATGTAACACATAAGAACCTGTGGAAAAATGACAATCCGCTTAGAAAGTCCTAGTAAGAATATTTGATAGAGAAAGTTCAAGAAATGGATCTGGAATATTCTAAATTCCAGAATAAAAGACAAGGACATTATCTTTTAAGGAAGAATGTCTTTTTTAATTTTTAATTTTTATTTTTTTAGTTGTTGATGGACCTTTGTTTTATTTATTTATATGTGGTGCTAAGAATCAAACCCAGTGCTTCATATATGCTAGGCAAGCACTCTGCCACTGAGCCCCAACCCCAGCCCCAGGAAGAATGCCTTTTAATAAAGAACAAAGTAATCCAATACAAAAATATTCCTCCATAGGTAACAGATTTCTGAGGAAATGTGAAAATTTGTTATACATGAGTTTTGAACAAGTTAAAAAATAAAACAGAATATACATATATGTATAATGTACTATATATATATATATATATATATTTAATAGAGGATAATTATATATATATAATTATCCTCTCTCTATATATATAATATATATATAATTATATATTATAATTATATATTATATATATAATATATATATATAATTATCCTCTCTCATTATATATATATATATATATATATATATATTATATATATATATATATATATATATATATTATATATATATATATATATATATTATATATATATATATATATATATATATATATATATATATATAAAATTATCCTCTATTAAAACTTAGAGGGTATCCAAAAAAGGGAAGTGAGAGTCAAATCTATCTGTAATATAAAATAAAAACAGTCAAATGTTTTCTAAGGTAATAATTTGTTTAGTTTTAAAGGATAACTTGTTCTGGAAAATAATTATTTCTAATGCCAAACAATATCTATCATTATCTCCTCTGATGCTTCATAGTATTTGTACTCCAAAGACTTGGATTTGTCTACATCAGATACTTTTTATAATGCTTAGATTTCTTCATTATTGTAGAATTGGAAATCTTCCTCAATATGTTTTAATCCCTAAAGTCAAAGTCTCAAATCTCATTTTAGAGACAATATCTATGCTTCCTACTTACCATATGCTTCCTACTCATCAGATGACACATGGATATGAGTTTTTATACAGGACATACTTGATCATTAATTTTATTTTAGACTTTTAGCATCTAGCTCACAATTTATGAAAAGTATGCTGCCAATATATAGTGTACTTATGAAGTAACTTTTAAATAGTGTTTAAAGGGAACACTCTTTACCTCAGAAGTTTAAGAGTACAAAATATGCCACTGTAGTTTGGAAGTTTTCAGTAAGTAAAAGACATGTTGAACGTTTTCCATGCAACCATCCAAAATACTTGAGAATGATGCACACCTAACTTTGAATAAAGAGTAACAAACACAAGGATTCAGATTTCCACCTGTTAGTATCAGTGTGACTTTAAGTAAATTATGTAATAACAATTTAAAAACTTCAAGCAATGCTACAAGAAAGAGTTGATTATTTTCATTTTGTTGAAACTGTAAGTAATCTAAAAGAATGACTGGTTACATTTTACTGGAGTAGTCTGTATTTGAAACCAAACTATTAGACTCATCTATAAACTATCTTAAGAGAAATTGTGAGAATGACAGAAAAAAAAATGTAGAAACTGTCATGCATGGGCATAGAACTCTATAAAAGTACATTGCTCACACAAAGTAAAGCAAATGAAGAAAAGAGTGAATTGTGGTAAAATGCTAGGAGAGCATGTGTGCAGCCCTGGGCACAGTCCCAGAACTGCAAAGAAAAAATAAATTAAATTAAGAATGAGAAAATACAGACTATCTACTCACATACTTGACAAATGACTTTTTGCTTAAGCTAACTTTTAGAATTTTTTTTTTTTTTCGTTTTTGGTTTACTAGTGTTTAGCTAACTTTGGCTTGATTGACCTTCTTTTAAAACAAAGTGCATTTGTGACTGTGAACTTCTTTTAATTTTAATGATTTCATAATTGTTTCTTTATAATAGTCACTTTCCTCTGGACTACTTTTCATGTTACAATTTTATTTTACTGTAAAATCAGATATGATACATCAAACTGATATTTGCATCTAAAAAACAGTTCTGGTAAGAATGCCAATGAAATTGCTGCTCTATTTCTCAGATTTGGCAAAATCTAATAGATTGTAATGATCAGTCTTAGATATCAAGGTAGTTATTTAAGTATATTTTCTTGTGAGTCTCACAAAAATTAAGTATATGAAGCTTTATTTACAGCTAATTGAGAAAATGTGGAATAAACCCACTCTCTATTTCAAGAAAGCCACCTGACAGGCAAAATTCCATTTTGAGTATTTGGTAATTGGAATGAATTTGAAACAGATGATTTTACTTCATATTGCATCACCTGCATGAATTGAAAACTCTCTTTTTGGAGATCAGAGAAAGCATTTATAAATCCTTTGTGAGAACACATGAGCAGGACACACATACCTGGTGTGGAGAGGAATTCCTGTCCCTTTCCTCTTAATTTCCTGACGGTTGGGTTTATATTTGGCTTTGGGTCTATAGAGGATGGGATCCCCAGTGCTTTGTGAACACTGGGTTTCATTAAAACAGCCACAAATAGACATGAGGAAATTAAGGTACTAGCATTCTCCCCAAGGGTAGTCATTCATGTATTTAATGTTTTGTCAACTTTAGAGAGGAAATATCACAGATATTCTTGTCTTACTTATATAAGGCTCTACAGGGGAAAATAGAACTGTTAAAAATTCTATGTTTAAAATTTTCATTTATATAATGTAATGATATGTACATATTATGCATAATCTGGTATATATATTATTTTTAAAGCCCTAAAATTTATAAGTTGCTGAATATAAAAATTTACAAGCATATTATTATTGGAAGTGATTTTAGAAGATGCAAATCTATGTGTGGGGGATATATATTTCAATGTAATGCCACACAAAATAGCAGAAGTAATTTTTACATAGAATTTCAAGTGTGTGTGTTTGTGTGCATGCATTCATGTGTATTGTCATGCAGTAGATTGCTTTCAATATTAGGGATAAATTAGGCAATTAGGATAACTGAATAAAATTAGGTTTAACATTTTGTCATTATATTGGTTGAATATGAAAGCAACTTTTGGAATGTTGAGTAAACAGGTAGTAGAATAGAATAAAAACATAAAAGGTGATGAATACAGGATGAAATGGTGGGCTATATATCATGCAAAGATATATATTAAGGGTAACTGAGAAACAAATATATGCCATATATAAATAAACCAGCAAACACAACTGCATATGTACATGGTAGTGATAATTTGTAATGGTTTTAAAATGAAGCAGTAGTGAAAACAAATTGGTGAATATGGACAAAGATAAGATTATAATCAATTTAGTTAAAATGATTATTTCTTTTTCCTAGAAAACAATGTCAGGAAGAATTCTAATTGAGATGATTTCTTTATTAGGTGTCTAATATGTTCAATTATTTTCTTTAATCATTATAGTTTTATGATTGATTAACATTCTGATTGACCTTGCATATGGCTCAGGGTAATTAAATGAAGTGTCCAGGTTTACACATGGAAACCTTTAGTCCCAGAGGGTTTTCTAACAAAAGCTGAATGCTGAAGTGTCTACAAAAGAAGAAGATTATAGGAATTCTCAGACTTCAGAAGACATATCTAAACTGATATAAACTCTAAGAAGAGAGGTTGTCTCTCTTTAACTAAAAAAAATGCCATTATTTTATTTATTCAGAGTATTTTTAGAGTGCCTATATCATATTATAGTTTGGAAGAAATTATATCATATTATAGTTTATATGATCATTAGATGTTCATGGTTTGGGGAGATGGAATTTAAAAACAGGTCACATTTGATCAAAGACAATGGAAAATTGTTATCATAGTTGTGAACAACATAATCACTCCATGTTGATGAAGCAAGCCCAAACTTTGAATCTTAGGAACATTAATTCACTGAACTGACTCTGGTTTCTGAGTAAGAATAAATATGACCAAGATATAAATGTAACCACAACAAGTCTAGATGGTACCAGCAAAGTATTTGTCTTTTTGAGGTAGTTGAATTCCCAAACACAAACTTCAAGGTTACACAACAGGATAAAAACTTAACACATATTTGACAGACATTCCCTGAGAACCTAAAGGAAATTCATGTAAAATGAATATCTGCTGTGCCCTGATTCCTCCAATTGTTTATATTGAATAATAACCAATTTGTGACATGGAGTGAAGGGACTGTGTCTATAAGTGTGCATTCTCAGATCATTTTTCCTAATGTTTTGCTAATCAGTCAACAGAGTTGCATCAGGTATGTCTTTAATGAAGCTCTCATTTATTTTCTATCAGTTAATTCTACCAAGTATCTGAGAATATTTGGAATATGCTATAGTAAATTTCACTTAAATTAAATAATAGACCTGTAACATAAATTATACTAAACTTTATTTTAAGTATAGAAAAATGTTAATTATTTTCAGGTTACATTACAAAAATCTGCCACCAGCCTCCTAAATTTCCATCAGAATTCTATGACTGTGATTTTTGCCTCTTTTTTATCATGGAAATGCCTAGGCTTTGTTTATAGTATATTATGTAATTATTGATTAGCAGGAGTTATAGGTTGGTATGAGACAAAAATGACATTTTTTTTCCATAAAATATTACCTCCTCTCACACATTACACTTAGGGAGTTATATCATTTTATGTGCATTCTTGGAAACTATCCTCTTCCTTTTTAAGTTGTGTATTGAAAAAAATATATATAAGCATTTCAATTTGTTGTTCTTATCTTCAATTATCTTGTTTGTATAATGTTCTTCATGTTTAATCCTTTTAGATATAATTTATTGAATGCTCCTGAAATATTGTGAAGGGGTACATACAATTTGGTTTATATACTATTAATATTAGTTTATTTTTTCATTTGTCTGAAAGACAAAATTCATATAAATGCACTTATATGAAAATCTCATATATATAAATATCAAATTTATATGCACCTTTGGGACCTAAATAATATATTCAAAGGTCCTGAAAATTTTGAAGGATTGTGTAGTGTCATTGGTAGTATTATTAACATTTCATTCTGATAATTTAATTTTCAGATCAATATCTTTGCACAGTTTATCTAATATAGCATATTTTCAATATGCTACCATTGTTTTTACTTACACAGATATTGGTAATATTTACTTAAATAAAGTGGCTGTTTCTGAAAAGAAAAAAATAAAAATTTAGTTTCACCTTCCCCATGCAAATGTTAATTAATATTTAGTGAGTCTAAATTATGACTGTATGGGACTTGATCCATTTCCCTCCAGTTGTTTCAAATTTAAAAGAGACTGGAAAATGTTAATACCATTTTATTTTCAAATAAAATTTTCTCTAGGATATTGCATTTTTTTTTCTGAGATAGGATCATTTACAGTAATTTGAGATAAGATCACTATGGAACAATCAGTACATGTGGGCTTGGTTTTATGGTGATGCACTTGCATTAAATTTGAGTGGGAAAAAAAAAAAAAAACACTGAATTTACAGATTTTCCCTACCTGGATACTTCGTCTAAAAAGGATGCTGGAAGATACCTAAAAAAATGCAGGGATAAATCTGATTACTACAGGTTCCAAATTGGCCTTGAAGTCATTCTTTTAAAACACAAAGTAAGTCAGGCTTGGTGGTGCATGCCTATTATCCCAGTGGGTTGGAGACTGAGGCAGGAGGATGGCGAGTTCAAAGCTAGCCTCAGCAAAGGGAAGGCACTAAGCAATTCAGTGAGACCCTGTCTCTAAATAAAGTCCGGAGATGTTGCTCAGTGATCAAGTGCCCTTTAATTCAATCCCTGGTACCCCCACACCAATAAAGAAATAAATAAAATAAAACACAAAGTAAAATTCTTCAGAGCAAGAACTTAAACTGATATTAATGATCTTTTTATGTAGAATGGTAATGGCTAGAATGGTAAGTGAACTCTGGCATGCTGTCATGTTGAATTTCAGGGATAGCAGTGAAAACTGACACCAGGAGCGAAAAAATTGTTCAGATTAACCACTGTGAATGGAAAGTTGGTTGAGGATCAACAGATTCTTTTCCTGAGCATTCTTAAAGTGTTCACATTTATTTAAAAGAATACTAGACTTTTAATTGTTGAAACAAATACCTTTTCATTTTCCAGGTAATGCAAGCATAAATATATGTGTATGTGTGAATATATACATGGTAACGGGGTTTGAACGCAGAGGTCCTTTACTATGAGCTACATAATCAGTGCTTTTTTATTTTTTATCTTAAGGCAGGATCTAATTTGGTTAGGGACTCACTAAATTGCTGAGGTTAGCCTCAAATTTACAATCCTCTGTCTTAGCTTCCCAAGCTGCCAGGATTGCAGGCATGTGTCATGGTGCTAGACTCAATATTTTATGTATTAAATATATTTTAATTTTTTATACTAAATAGAAGGATCAAAAGATCTATTGTTATATCATTCATAAATTTTATGTTTGTCTCCTTGATGTTAATTAAATGTTTATATTTTATATATGTATCTTATAAGGTCCTTGCTTAGCATCTGGATGGCCATCTTAAGTGACATCAGCCATTTTAAGGAAACGGGTTCACTTTCCCACCCAAGGGAGTTTCTGAGAAAGGCTCACCACTCCCTCATACCAACCAAACCCTAAACCTACCTCAGTTCTTATTTCTGAGCGTCCCTCAAAAAAGTCCCAGAACTCAAGCCTATTTTGCCTCTGTCTCCTATAGAGAGATGGCCTTTGTCAGCTATGACACATAAACTCTGGTGTGCATCTTTGCCTGGTCTCCCTCTTTTCCTTCTCACCCGTATAACGAATGCATATATATTTACATCAATGTCTGCTCATATAAAGGAATGAAAATGCCATCAATTATCTAAGAAAACTACCCCCTAATCTTAGTCTAGTTTTAGGTTAGTTAACACAATAACTAGCCATATGTCCTAGGGCACATTGTTCTTCTAGAGCTCTTTGTATGGCTGTGATCCAACTGAATAAGCTATAGGTTTCCAGGGACTGCTGTCCTGAAGAGTGGCACAGATCATATCATGTTATGTACAGGTATGGATACGCCACAATGAAACTCAGAACTCTGTATGATTAAGACGCACCAATAAAAATCTTTACTGGCATTATTACAGAAAACAGAGTTTTATTTCCTGGTTTTGGATTTGTGGTACGAAATTAAGGACAAAAACGTTTCATAGTTGTAGCCCTTTTTACAGCATCCTTCACTTCCTTGTTTCTTAAACTGTAAATCAGTGGGTTTAACATAGGAATCACCAGGGTGTAAAACACAGACACCACCTTTTCTTGCTCTAAGGAGTATTGGGAGCTTGGCTGAATGTAGCTGAAGCTTATGGAGCCATAGAAGAGGGTCACAGCTGTGAGATGCGAGGCACAGGTGGAGAAGGCTTTGCGTCTACCTGCTGCTGAACGGATCCTCAGGATGGCAGCCACGATGAAGATGTAGGAGATCATCACGGTCAAGAAAGTGAGCATGGCAATAACACCAGAGAAGATTAAGAGCAGCAATTCATTCGTGGATGTGTCAGAACATGACAGCTTCAACAGGGGAGGAAGGTCACAGAAGAAGTGCCTGATGACATTTGGCCCACAGAAGGACAGCTTCACTAAGCCAATTGTGTGTGTCAGTGAGTTGATTAAGCCTCCCACACACGACCCACATACAAGCATGGTGCAGACTCCTTTAGTCATAGCCACTGTATAAAGTAACGGGTTCACAATGGCCACATAGCGATCATAAGCCATTGCTGCAAGCAGAAAGCCCTCAGTGGTAAGGAGGGACACAAACAAAAAATACTGCCCAATGCACGCAGAGAATGAAATGGTCTCCTGTTTAACAAAGAAGTTTAGCAGCATTTTGGGTGCAAAAACGGAAGAATAGCAGGCATCTACAAAGGACAGACAGCTGAGGAAATGATACATGGGTGTGTGGAGTTTGGGAGTTATTTGGATTAGAAAGAGAATTCCTAGATTGCCCACCAAAGAAATGGCATAGATCAACAGGAACAACACGAAGAGAAGCACCTTCAGCTCAGCGCGATCTGTTAGTCCCAAAAGGATGAATTCAGTCACCAAAGTAAAATTGACATAAGCCATGTGCTGCATTTCTTGATACCTGTTGATGATAGGGGATTGGAGTAAAGTAACAGATATGGTATGATATCCATACCTTTTGGAAATCCTAACTAGCTATGTGGCTTGAGTTAGTGACTCTCATCTCTGGTCGTTCTGCTTATATAAATAGAAAATTTTAACTAGAAAGAAAGTCTTTAGACTCTTTTAATTCTATCTATTCACCTCTTCCATAAAAAAGCGATAGCGCGCTTTCCTGGCATGGGTGGGGCACTGGGTTCGATCCTCAGCACCACATAAAAATAAAATAAAGATGTTGTGTCCACTGAAAAATTTAAAAAATATATATTTTAAAAATTCTCTCTCTCTCTCTCTTTAAAAAAAAAAGCATAAAAAATTGTGGTTGAGAATCTAATCTATGGTCTCCTCGAAGCTCTCTTTTATACTGCTGGCTTTGACTTTAAGAGTAACTAATGTCCACTGATATTTTCATAATTAGCCCTACTCCACATTTTTACCTCCTTCCCTCTCTTTCTTTCTTCAACTACTGTAACAGTGGTCCACTTTATGCTTTGAATATAATCCTTGTTGTGTTGCCAATGCAATTTATTTTTAAAATGGAAAAGTTTCTTTCTCTTTCTCTCTCCCTGCTCCTCCCTAATCTCCCCACCTCCCTTTATTCCCCATTTTAGGAAGAGTTATCTGTCCCTGAGTAAATCCAGACTTTGTGGATGGTACCAGAAGATCTCAGAAATGACTATCTCCCCGAATTAAGAAGTGCATTACAACCCAGACAGAGAACGAATGGAATATAGCCCCCTATTTCTGCTGATGGGCAGAAACAGCTTTTGGGACAAGAGTCCCCTGTGTCTCTCCTTTGCTAACAAAGGAATAAACCTCCCTTTCCCCTTTTTTCATTATTGGATTGGCATCAAGGACAAGGATTGAGGTTTCAGCACCAGTACTCCACATTTTTTAACAGGTGTATGTGACAAAAGGCAGAGACTCAGAGTCCAAAATCTCTGAAGTTATTTTAACTAGAAAGTCTTTATTGTCCTTAGATAATAGCCACAGGCACAGACTTCTGAGAACATCCATTTAGAATGGGGTGAGGGCATTTCCCAGCTGGAATATGAAACATGGTGAAAGCAATTTATAATTGACCTTTGAATTTCAATAGAAATACTGTAACTGAGGCTCAGGAAACAGAAGTCCTTGTATTATTCTGAGAAAAGAGCAAAATAAAACCACAGAATAAAGCAAACTTATGGAACACACAGAACCTTCTTTGTAATACTTAATTTTCTTCCCAAGTTGCTACATAATTCTTAGAGTATATAATCTTTTCCACAGGACCAATGCATATCATCTTTGAGGGGCACCACACTTGACTTGGAAAAAAGACAAAACAAATATATTTTCACATTTACATATAAATGTGGAAATATAAATAAACACAAGATGTAAATCAATAGGGCATTTTAGAATAATATTTCTGGATTTTACCTAAGTTGGTTCAGACTTACCTGAAGTACCATGGGCTATTTTTTGGGGAAACCAAATGAAGAAGATGCTCATTCTTATTTATTTTATGTCATATTCCTAAGAATTGTTCCCCAATGTCCTGCTGGATAAGCTGAATTGTTTATCTATTTCCTTTCTCAGCCTTTAAAGTGCACTCTAATTTTTCTCACACATTCCTCTGCCTCATTCCAAAGAGGGTGTCTTATTTTCCTGACCTTTGTTTCAATCCTTAGGAATATGCTGTTACCTATGTTTATTAGTCAGTTTGTTTTAGTGATAAACTCTTCTTAATTTGAAAATCATTTGCAGAACATGGAGAGTGCTACACAGAAAACACCTGTCCCTTGGACAGAGACAGGTCCAGCACAGGTTGTGTCTCTGCTTGTGTTCAAGGTCAACCCCACAGCTTCCTTCAGCCTTTTCTGGAACTGGGCAGAGGGGAATCTTCCATGAGAATTGGCATGAGGAAAACTGCCCCTTGCTCCCTTTGAACCAGGCATAAATGTAAATAAATATTTTAAATGTTACAATATGGGTCATTTTATCTCCATAGAATGAAGTAAAGAATGATTTTTTTTTTTTTTTGGCTGGTTTTATTATCATTTCATTTTGGGACTTTTTTTACATTGACTCAGTTAGAAAAAAGAACAAGAATACTGAGATAATAACAAATGAGGAGGTAATTATGTTAGATCTAGATTATCCATAGTGATAGGTAAATAATATCCAGGGGAATATGTAGTCATGTTGTAGATGCAATTCTCCCTTTAGAAAGATTATTCCAATGAATTGAAACATAGATACTTAAAATACTCTCAGTAAAAGGCACACCACAAGGTGGATATTGATGAAGAAAAAGAGAAATTTAGCATATAGGGGAGATAAATTACAGTTTCACTTGCTCCTGGTATTTGAAGTGTTTATCAGATTAAATTTCGAATATTTTTTCCTTCTTTATTCAAAGCATTTTAAATGACGTGTAGAATCTATGTGTGTAAGATTTGAAGAAGTGAATTTAACTTACTAATGAAAGGAAAAATAATGAACACCTCAGCTTATTTAGGAAATTGTGATTGCCCATTCCTGTGCTCTATTTATTTCCCTATATTTCAAAAGCAAGGTCCAAATCCTAAACAAGTCAGTTAAGTATATCTTACTTGTATAATGGTGCGTAAATGGAGTAATGATAGTAGTAAGAGGCAGCAGATTGGAAATCAAACTTATCTTTTAATATAGGAGAGGCACAGGCATAGAATCCTTGGTATGAAAGTTAGCTCAAGCTGCTTAAAAAATCATCCTGTCAAAAGGCAAGTTTAGATTGAAGATTCAGTTATATATTTACCTTAATTCAAATGGGAATATGTGTTCCCTGGAGTTACCTGCTGATTAAATGAATAGAATACATACATTATTTAAAAGTTGCTTAGTGTTTCCTGAGGGATTTAGAGAACTCTCAAGAATGTAATGGCGTCCCTAAGGCATTTCATTTCCCGAATATTATAATGAATAGAAAGAAATGTGAAGCTGCAGTGGAGAAAAACAGTATATATGATTTCTAAAGGAAGAATAAAAATCAATGGGATTTATAATAATACCAGCTCTGTACTTTAGGAAAGGTATGTCAGTATGCTTTCAGAATATTTTCCTTAGCCTAAGGGGGTGGGGGGAAAGGAAGACAAATAAAAAAACACACACTTCAAGGGACTTTAAGGTACTAGAACAAGATCTGGTAGAAAGAGAAAACACTTTCATTCTTTGACTCCCTTGGGTGACATAAATGTCATTAAAGACAACTAAAATCAGTACTTCTTTAATGGTTTCCTTCAAGGAAACCTCACTGTTACCAAAAGCTCCATCCTTGTCCCTAATGCCAATTTAATAATGAGAACACAGTTTTGAGAAAAAGAAAAAGGAAGTTTTATTGTCTTGCTAGCAAAGGAGAAGTACAGGAGACTCCTGTCCCAAAGGCTGTGATTCTGCCCATCAGCAGAACAGGGATGTGATTCATTCTCTGTTGGAGTTGTCATTCATTTATTAATCTGGGAGATAGTCATTTCTGAGATCTTCTGGGACCATCCCCAAAGTCTGGATTACTTTCTTCCAGAGGTGGGTGTGTGCCCAAGGACAGATGAATCTGCCTAAAATGGGGAAGAAAGGTAATCCTGTGTTCCCAGAGATTGGGAAGTGGGAGAGATTAGGGAGGAGAAGGGAGAGGGGAAGAGAAAGAAACCGTGTCCATTTTTAAAATAAGTTTCAGAGGCAGAGCAGAAAGGGCTACCTTAAAAGCATAAAGTGGACATGGTTCTATCTCCATCCACCTTTTGAATGCCTGTTCTTCCAGTGTGATGTGTCCTTGCAGAAATTACATGCTATTGCCTTCATCTTAAAATTCCTAAATCAGGACTTTGGTGAGGAAATCTCACACCCTTTCCTTGCATATGCATGTAAATAAGAATCCACCCTCATTCTTCATACTAAAAGCAAGTAAATTTATTCTTCTGTAGTGAAAATTTCTTAATTCTGGTGAATTAAATGCTAATGTGCAAAGAGTAGGAGGTGGAGTTTGGGTGATTTCTGAGGTTGAGTTATGAGAATAGAGATTCATTATTTTGGAACTCAAAGAACAGTTTAGAACTGGTTCAGTCTTTGCTTTGTTTTGTTTTTTAAAAGTATAATTCATTCCAGTCCATAAGTGAAGAATAAATAAAGCATGCTAATCAGACCAATAATATCTTTTCTCTTAAAACATTTTGGATTAATGGTAAAAGTTTCTGAAAACACTTTGAAAATGTCTGAACATGCAGGCATTCAGTTGACAAAGACAATGAAAATACAAATAAAATAATTACATTCAAAGTATCTAAAGCAGGTCCTCTGTCTTCTGTGTCTTCTATTAACCCTTTAAAGTTAGACGTGATGCTCTATTTAAACACATAACACTGGAAAATAATTCTATGCCAATCATTAAATAGTCAACTAAACCTGAAAACAAAGATCTAATGACTTCATTAGCAATAAAAACTGATTTAAAATTTAAAGGGATTGGTATTTATAGTGTTATGTCAGATTCGTGGGACCCCAATAGACCTCCAGGAGCTGAATCCAATGCAAGCACACGAGAGTCTTCATTGCAAGCTCTGGTCCTTTGTTCAGTGAGATTTTATAGGTTTTGGGAAGATACTCTATGCGTCACAACATCACACAGCAAATCATTCCATTCCGAGGGAAAATCAAACAACAGCTCTTAACATTGATTAGCAAATTCAATGGCGGGAAAAAGTTGGGTAGGGGTGATTGATTAGTACAAGAGGGCGATTCGTTTGAACTGATTGGTTTAGGCCACGAGGGGTGTACGCGCTAAACTACATGGTTTCCCAACATGTTATCAATCACCATAAACTACTTGGGGGTCATCTGGCTTCCAGGTATTTTCCTTGTCTCATGCTGATTGGAGGTTGCTAGGGGGTTGGTATGGGTCCTCACCTAGCCTAACTGAGTCAGGGACACCTGGCGCCTCAGACCTCTCCTGTTATTTACAGTCAACAACTCAGCAGAGTGGGTATGTGCCTAGGAGTGCTCTGTGCGTCTTTCCCATGACAAGGGTCACGCCCCCTTCCTTGGACAGGCTTTGCTCTGAGGTAGAGGCTGGTTTCTCAAAAATGGAGTCACATTAGTTTCTCAATAGTATTTATTGAGCTGTATATGAAGTTTGTATATAGAAGTTATATTAACATTACTTGAAATTTATTTAGCTTATATATGCAAATATTTTGTCTTGAAAGAAGTCTTCATATGAAAATTATTTAGACATTATATTACATGGTTATCTTTTAAAACATGATTCTATTTTTTTAAAAGATGTTAAGGAACAAATATGATATAATAAGCCATGCTTGTTTTAAGGGCATGATTTCAGGAGTTTTGACAAATCTGTACTGCATGGATTATATTGACACAATCAAAACACACCATTTTCATAAAATCCTCAAATATTTTTTTTTCTTTCCAAGAAATCCTCACCTTGCTGGAGAGATGGTACACACCTATAACCCAGTAACTTGGATGGTTCAGTGATCTAGTGCCCCTGAGTCCAATCCCTGGTACCCTGCTCTCCCTAAAAATGAAACCCCTTCCTCTACCTCCAGCCCCAAGGAACTGCTGAATTGTTTTATTTTCCTTATGTGAGATTTGCTTTTTTAGAGTTTCATTAAATTAGATGATACAAATGTCCCTCAGTATCCATGCAGGACTGATTCTAGGGTCACTCCACAGATAGTAGAACCTGTGAATGCTCAAATCCCTTTTATAAATAATGTAATAATTGCACACAACCCATGCACATTTTCCCATGTATTTTAAATCATCTCTAGATTACTTATAGTAATACAATATAAAACATATAAATAGCTGTTATATTGTATTTTTAAGGCAGTGATAATAAGAAAAATAATCTGGATATTTTTAGTACAAACCCAATACATGTTTTAAAAATATTTTCCATCCAAAGTAGGTTGAATCAATACACAAAGAGCCCATGGTTGTGGAAGTCTGTGCAGTAAGTGTTTATTATCATCTTCACTTTTTAAAGATGATTATGCATCCAGAGTCATCAATATAGTTGCATGAGTCATTATCTGTTTTTTTTCATTGTTGAGTAATATTCCATGGTACATATTTTGTATTATCTGCTTATCCAGTTAACTGTCAATGGACAATTGGGCTGTTTGCTATATTCAGGTATTATAAATAATGCTGCAATTAAAGCTTTTTAAAAAATTAATTGTGTAGTTATTTTGATGAATATCTAGGAATGGAAACTTAATCCTTTAATGTTTTACATTATTAACATTTGTACATTGATTTCACACAATTGCTTAGGATTTTCTATGTACAAAACAATATCCCCTGAAAATATTGAAAGTTGTACCTTTTTTTTTCTGATTTGAAAGTCTTTAATTCTCCTGAATTTTATTGCTCGTTCATCCAATTACTTACTTTTTATTTCATTTTTTATATTGTACCCCCTTCATATTTAGGCCTATCAATACCTCTCTTATTTTTGTGTATTTATGTTGTGTAATGAGAATATCCAGGAAATGTTGACTATAACTTTTCCACAAACTGAACGGAGCTATGGATAGTTTTGTATCAGATAATTATTATTTTTTCTTTCTCTCATTATCTCCTCTGTGACCTCTTATATGTGTCTGTTTTATGCTTTATGATGGCCCAAGGGTCTCTGAGATTGTATGCATTTCCTTGCTCTTTGTGTTATTGTTGTTGTTCTGCAAAGGAGATCATTTCTCTTGATCTACTTTCAACTTTAGTAATCATTCATTGTATCATCCCAATTCTGTTCTTGGACCTCTAGGGATTTTTCATTTCAATTGTACTTTTCAAGTATGAAATTCCTATTTGGCATTTTTGTTAATCTCTTCCTGAATTAAAATTTTCAATTTGAACCACAGAACACCAAGGATAGAAATTGAAGAAGACCTTTGAAGATGGAAATATCTCCCACGCTCTTGGATGAGCAGAATTAACATTGTCAAATTAAAATTGTCAAAATGGCCATACTACCAAAAGTGCTATACTGATTTAATGCAATTTCAATTGAAATCCTAATGACCTTCTTCATAGAAATAGAAAAAGCAGTAAGAAATTCATTTGGAAAATAAGAGGCCCAGAAGAGACAAGCAATCCTTAGTGAGAAAAGTGAAGCAGGAGGCATCACAATACAGGAAATTAAATACTACTACCGAGCTCTAGTAACAAAAACAGCATGATTTTGTACCAAATCAGACATGAAGACCAATGGAACAGAATGAAGACACAGAAACCAACCCATATCAATGCAGTTATCTCATACTAGATGAAAACATACATTGGAGAAAATATAGCCTCTTCAGCAAATGGTGTTGAGAAAACTGGAAATCCATATATAGCAGAATGAAATTAAACTCCTATATTTCACCCTACACAAAACTCAACTTGCCGCAGTCTGTCTGGGCACAAAATAACCCAGCCACCACACCGCCTTGTAGATTCAAACAGCAACTCTTTATTCCCGACTCTCACTGGCTCTACACACACGTTCCAGGAAAATACACTCCCTTCACCGGGCTCTGCATACCAATTCTCTCAGAACCCCACAAGAACTCAATGAGGAACTCAAGGAGCAGGCGCCTGAGGCAGCAGGATATGCCCTATTCCCAGCAGGATCCACCCTAAACCTGGAGCCACCCTAATCCAGCAGGATCCACCCTAAACCTGGAGCCACCCTAATCCAGCAGGATCCACCCTAAACCTGGAGCCACCCTAATCCCTGAGCAGGGTCACCTTAACCAAAAATGCCATGTCATTCCTACTTGGCTATGGCTCTCAGCATCAACTCAAAGTGGATCCAGGATATAAGCATTAGCCCCCAGACCCTGCACCTACCAGAAGAACATGTAGGGCCCAATCTGAAAAGTACTATGGAGATTTACACAACAAGGAAATGGGGGGAGAAGAATAGATGTTCATTAGATTAGACAAAGGGAATGAACAACTCATGATTGGACATGATGTGGATTTTTACAGGTCATGTATTAATATAAGAACACAGGAAATTTACATCTGATTCATCTACCATCTTTCCTAATCCCATCCCCTAGGTTAGCCATTTTGTTAATATGTAAAAATGCTTATTCATTCAGCAATGGACAACTTTTTGTAATTAGTTTTAAATATAATCGATAAGACTGCTAAGAGGAGGGCATCTTTTCTCCTTTTGAATATGTTAGTTGAAATCATTGGTTTAGGAAAAATATAGTCATTTGTCTTGTTTTATTTAAAATCTGCTTTCTATTCATCTTCTCATCTTCCTTTGGGAATTCAATGAAATGTTTTTCACACCATTTGATTGAGTTTCACATGTCTCTGACCTAGTTTTGTTAATTTTTTTCTCTCTGTGATTCAGTTGAGATAATTTATACTGATATGTGCTTAAGTTTATTAATACTGTTTTACTTTGTCCTCTTACATTAAAGAAATTCTTATTTTAGAGATCATAGCATTTTTTCATAAAATTTTATGTTGTCCTTTTTGTGCATTTAAATTTTCCTTTAATCACTTCACCTTAAACAATTGTTCCAACTCTTTATTTTCTTCAATATCTTAACTATACAATTTGTGCAAGCCTTTTCTAGCTCTATCAAGCAGACATTCATTGGACCTGTTGTATTTTGTGTGTGTTTTTTTTTTTCTGATTATATTTTTTGCTGTTTCCCGGTGAGTGCAAGCGACAGTGAAACTGAAGGTGACATTATGAGAGAAGCGTTTCACATTTTGTAGATAGAAACTTAAATTTTTGCTATTTCCCTGTAAGTGGAAGCAACAGAGAAACTGAAGATGACATTATTATTTTTTTAAGGAAGGGTTTCACATTTCCTGGTAGGTAGAAATTTAAATTTAATTGTTCTGGCACTCACTGGCTCAGCATCTGACTTCATATTTCTTCCACTTCTCCCTGTTTCTGAGTTTCTGGGGATGAGAAGTTCTGGCTTTTGATTAAGAGGCTGACCTCTGTCTATCTCTGTCTTTCACTTTCTTCCACCCTTAAACAGTGCAGGAGATTGAATTTCAAAACTTTGGAGTAGTGGTCTCATCTTTCTTCCCTGTGCACCTTAGAATTCCTTGTAATGTGTATGCTGACAGGGCCACTGGCTGCATTGGGTACAGGCCTGTAGGTGGTAGGACATTGTCAACCAAAACCTGGACACTGAGAATGACCATGCTGTCTCTTCAGCTTAATTTGGAGCCTTCAGAGCAGTGTGTGTGTGTGTGTGTGTGTGTGTGTGTGTGTGTGTGTTTTAATTTGTATTAGTGCATTATAGTTATGCATGATACTCACACAAACATGGAATATAATTTACTCCATTTCAGTCCCCACTATTTTCCTTCCCCTCCTCTACTCTCCCCGGTTCCCCTTCTTCTGTTGTAATGGACTTCCTTCTATTGGTTTGCTTATTTATTTTACTGAGTGCTTTATACATATACACAAAGCTGAAATTCGCTCCAGTATGTTTCTATCTGTACTCCCATAACATAGCCCATTTCATTCCACTGTTCCTTTACTTTCCATCTGTCTCTCCTCCCTCCCCCGCCAGCTCTCCCTGGACTGCACTGATCTCTCTTTCATTTTCACTTGTGTTTTTTTAAAAAATTCTCATCCTCTCAACCTGGTGCACAGTGGCATAAAAGTCTGCCAACCGTTTTAAGAAAAAAAAATCTGTATTTATTGCTGGTCCTTCCCTCTAGCAAATCTTTGTCTTCATATTTCTCCCCTGAGAAATTCTCATGGAGCAAACCTGGTCTTGTGTGTATGCCAATATAGGAAGCAG